>NC_055991.1:116662174-116933493 GCF_018446385.1 Zingiber officinale | reverse complement strand
GATAGGTAGGTCTAGGAATGTCCAATGTAGACAAGTCAACTCTAGGTTTAGGAACCTAAAAAACGAAAATCAAGTTTTGAAGGAAAAGCTTGAAAATTTAGAAAAATTCCTTAAGAGATTCAATGTTAGATCTAAGGAATTAGGTATGGTGTTGGATAGCCAAAGACCCAACAATGATAGATCGGGTTTAGGATACTGATCTAGTCCCTTCAAGGCTAAGGAGAGATCATATGCTAGGGTAGCAAATGACTATGGCAAGGGAGAGTCATCCAAGGCCAAGAAGAAATATGCTAGGGTTGCATATGATTATGGCAAAGATGTTGTGTCCAAGGTCAAGAAGATAAGAAAATCTTCTAAGGAAAAGCTAACCAAGGACAAGGTGTCCAAGGTTAAGAAGGTTAGATTTGTAGGCCAAGTGTCACTGGAGGTGCATCAATGTGGCCTAGTCATTATGGATTAGTCACCTAAGGAGGTGCTAAGGCTAAGAGTTCTAGGGGGGACTCAAAGAGTCAATTTGGGACCCATGGCTAATGGATTTCAAATTTGTTTTGTAGGGGATCGGTGGCCGACTTGAAGGGGGGTTGGATAGACGACACCCCCAAATCGATTGCTTCCTACACTATGTTAGCTTACGCAGCGGAATAATACAAATAAAACAAACAAGCTAAAGACTAAAGGAAAGAACAAGAAAGCAAACCGCTAACACGTTCGTTTACGTGGTTCGGAGATAACTTGCTCCTACTTCACGGGGTGTCCGTAAAGTGGACGATCCCTCAATCCGTCAGTGGATTAGTCCCCGGCAAACTCCGGCTAGCCCAACCTCCTTGTGGGTGGCGAAACCTCACCACAACTCTAACCAAGACCTCTTGGCACACAAAGATCTCTTGAGCACAAAAGACTACTAATTAGACTTTAACCAAGTCCAATTTAGTCAGAGATAACCAAGCTTCCAAGCCTTGGTTATATAGGGCGCGGGTTGAAAACTCCGCCTACCAGTCGACTGCCAAAACATGCAGTCGACTGCCCTCTGTGGAAATTCGACCGTTACATCCCAACGGCTCGATACCAGTCGACTGCTAAAACTAACAATCGACTGCTCCACACTGACCGAATGAACAGAAGCATTCTGTTCGCTCCCAGTCGACTGCCCCAGTCGACTGCACCAATCGACTGCTAAAACATGCAGTCGATTGCTACAGTAACGCTACAGTACTACTACAGTAATTCTGCATTAACGCTACAGTAAAACCCTGAAACTAGAATTTTACTCCGAATACAATCTCTCGTACCCTCATCCTTATGACTCACTTGACGCTTTTTTGCAGCCTTGACCTCTTTCCTTCAAGCCTACTTCCTTTGGCTCTCGTCCCTCGGATGCATTCAAGCCCGTGGCTCGTCCCCAATGCCATGCTTCACGTATGCCTCGAAGTCGCTTCCCTCGGCCCTTGTACTCGCTGCCTTGTCCACGATCCCTCGGATGCTCCATCTTTCACCGGACCCGAAGCCATCAACCTGAGTCACATGTGTATCCTGCACACTCACATACACATATCAAATATAAGGGTGGACCTAACTTAAACCCTTTGCCCAAACACCAAAACACATGGTCGCACGGACCATTGGGATTGCTCTAACATGTTTTACTTGGGAGTCTGGATTAGGTCATGGAATGTGTCAAGTGGTTTGGAAACGAACTTGGGCCTCAAACCTAGGGATTTGGGCACAATTGAGTTATGTTTCATGCTTGAAAATATGACATTGGGGTCATATTGCATGATAATTGATTTTTGATGTATAGATGTCATATAAACCAATGTTAGGGATGCATTGTGGGTTAGTATAGACAAATACATCAAGAGAAAGTCAAAACTAGGACTTTAGGTCAAGGTTCAATTGAACCATTTAGCTAGTTTTAGATTTTGTGTCAATCTTGGGATTGGTGATAGATACATTTTTGAATGTATTTTTCCCAAGTAGACATGGGTAAAATAGAGCTCTCCATAAAATTGGGGATTTTTGGATGTTTGTGGAATTTTTGGCCCATTTCTGAAGTTGGGTTCAGAATGTTGTTGGGCTGAAAATAGTGTGCCAGTCGACTGGTAACAGTGTATTTCGAACACAGAATGGTTCTGTGTGTTGAATTCGATAGGAGCAGTTGATTGGTGATTTTGGCACGACTGATACCAGCCTGAAACTATTTTCAGCACTGGATTTTGACCGAATCAGCTCGTATATGTGTATGAGATCATAGGGGGATAAATACACGAGTTTATGGTCAATTTGGATGATAAGTTTCAACAATTGGGAGATTGTTGGAGCTTTTTAATGTTAGGCAAAAGGGGAGAAGTAAGGTTTAGTTGGGAAAACCTGAAAATACCTTTGCAGTGGTGAAAACCCTAGCTCGGGAGCTTAGGTGTAGGGAGAGCCTTATGATAGGTTCTTAAATAGCCCTGTGGAAAATTCCTAGCTCAATGGGGAGCATAGGTGTAGGGGGAGCCTTGTGATAGGTTCCAATGTATGTTGTATTATTTTTGTTTTGGCAGTGTAAGTCCAAGTGTATAGTCTTGACAACGTAAGTCCATTCGACGATGTAAGTCCAAGTGTGTAGTCTTGGCAACGTAAGTTCATTTGGCGATGTAAGTCCAAGTGTGTAGTCTTAGCAACGTAAGTCCATTCAACGGTGTAAGTCCAAGTGTGTTCAGCGGTGTAAGTCCAAGTGTGTAGCCTTGGCAACGTAAGTCCATTCAACGGTGTAAGTCCAAGTGTGTTCAGCGGTGTAAGTCCAAGTGTGTAGCCTTGGCAACGTAAGTCCATTCGGCGGTGTAAGTCTAAGTGTGTAGCCTTGGCATCATAAGTCCATTGTTTTTAGCATATTGTTTTGCTATTATGTTTTCGCTAACTTAAACGTATTGTCAAATATCAAAAAGGGGGAAATTGTTAGAGCAATCCCTATGGTTCGTGCGACCATGTGTTTTGGTGTTTGGGCAAAGAGTTTAAATTAGGTTCACCCTTGTAGTTGATATATGTATATGAGTGTGCAGGATTGCAGGATACACATATGACACAGGTTGATGGCTTTAGGTCCGATAAAAGATAGAGCATCCGAGGGACCGTGGACAAGGCAGCAAGGACAAGGGCCGAGGGAAGCGACTTCGAGGCATACACGAAAGATGACATTGGGGCGAGCCGCGAGCTTGGGTGCATCCGAGGGACTAGAGCCAAATGAAGTAGACTTGAAGGCAAAAGGTCAAAGCAACAACGAAGAGTCAAGTGAGTCGTAAGGGTGAGGGTCCGAGTGTTGAGAGATTGTACTTGGGTACCAGTCGACTGATGGTTTCATCAGTCGATTGGGAGCGAACAGAATGCTTCTGTTCGCTCGGCCAGTATGGAGCAGTTGACTAGTACTTTTACCAGTCGACTGGCATCGAGCCGTTGGGATGTATCGGTCGAATCCACAAAAGGCAGTCGACTGATGGTTTTTATAGTCGACTGATAGGTGGGGTTTTCCAACCCGTAGCCTATATAACCAAGCCTTGAAAGCTTGGTTAAGGTCGACGAAATTGGACTTGGTTAAAGTCTAATTAGTAGTCTACTAGTTCTCAAGTACTTGTGAGTGTTGTGGTGAGGTTTCTCCACCCACAAGGAGTTGCTTGAGTAGCCAAGAGTTTGTCGGGGGCTAATCCACCGACGGATAGGGATCGTCCACCTCAAGGACAGCCGTGGAGTAGGAGCAAGTTATCTCTGAACCATGTAAACGAGCTTATTAGTTGTTTGTGCTTTTCTTTATTGTCTTTACTTTGCATTTGCTTGTATTCCGCAGCGCAAGCTAACAAGTGTAGGAAGAGCTATCGATTTGGGGGCGCCGTCCATTCAACCCCCCTTCCAGTCGACCGTAAGATCCCCAATAGAATCATCATGCATTACTTTTGATTCCCTGTAATTAAGAACAATGGTATTTATCAACAAGTGACATCCTAGGTGGATGATCAAATTTTACAATATCTAGACAGATATGCATAATCCCTTAGATTAGGGCAAAACTAATATTTACATCTCACAAGAACTATAAGTTGACTTGTATGTGTTTTAGTGTACGTTAGATACAAGTGAGATGTTAGGATGATGAACAAAACTCAAGATGTTGATTTAGTACATCTTTTGAGTTTTAATTTCATCAAAACACATAGTTATGTGTTATCCAATCATTGGAAAAGCTAATGTAAAAGTCATGTGCATTTAGCCCAAAGAACATGGTTGGAAATTGATTTTGAAAATCATTTCAAAATGCTTTAGGAAAATATTGGTGAAGGCTATCTTTTGATGGGAATCATCATTGTATAGTTAAACACAAACTTGGAAAAACATTGAAGTTTTCAAAAGTTTCTAACTTTGTGTCAAATCTTTGAAAATAAGATATATTTTCTTATAAAACTATTTTTCTATGATAGTATATGCCTTAAATAATGTCTATATAAATTTTTATGATTTTTAGAATTTTGTAAAATTTTTAGGGCATTTCTTAAATTCGATTGAAATCGTTTTCAAAAATCAAAAATGATAATCGACCAGGCTAGTCGATTACCACATCCTAATCGACTAAGGCAGTCGATTAGGAGACTTTCCATTAGCACAGTGGCTCACGAAATCGATTGCAGCAATCGATTAAGGAGTTTAATCGATCACAACAATCGATTAACACTTGGGAGTCGATTGAATCTCAACTTCAATCGATTACGGTTGGTCTTAAGTGATTAAGAGCTTTGTTTAGGTGCTTAAGACCCTGATTTTAGCTTATATAAGTTGAATGAGCCATGTTTCGTTGGGTTAACCCTTCCTAACCCTAGGAAGTGCTTAGATAAGCATTCAAGGGTAGTTTTATTGTTGAAATAAGAAAGGATTGGTTAAAGAAGACTAAGATGGAGTTTAGGATGAGGTTTAGTTTCAAAGTCGAATCTTTGAACCTCAAAACTTCAAATTTTGACTTTCCTAAATGTTTAGGAATACCAAGTTATTATTGATGCAATGACAGAAGTTTAGAGTATGTTTTAAGAGAGAGCTACTCCTTAAAGACATGATATATTTTTTTTAACAAAATAATGGAAGGCTTTAAATCTTCATTGTTATGTATGCTCTAGGATGAGCATTTGGGCACAATGAAGGGTATGGGACCTTCATTGTGATATTGTGAACAACAAATGAGGTTGTGAACAATATATAGGAAACTCTTCGAGGGAGAGTTTTTGATGTGTGCCAAACGAGGAGAATGTATGATTTAAGTTAGGAAACTTTCATTACCCAAAGGAGGAGGCTACCCTCTTGGAAAGGGGGAGAATGAAGAAAACTCTCATTCATGCTTTAGCATGAAGAAGAAGTTGAGGTTATGAGATTATTAGCCTAAATTAAATCTATTGTCAAACATCAAAAAGGAGAAGATTGTTAGTGCAATTTCCCTAGGTCAAGGTTGACCAGTTTGACTAAGCTTGAGTTGGCTCAAGCTTGAGTCTTGTTTGAGTTTTAATGTTTGACAATATATGGAGATTGTAAGTGTAATTGTCCGTTCGGAAAGATTAGTCAAGGCTTGACTAGGTTAATGTGAAGAAGAGTCAAGTAGGTCAAGGTTGACTCGATACTTGACTAGAAAGTCCTAACTGGAGGTTAGGCAAGGGAAAGGTCAACGAAAAGGTTGGCAAAAGGAAAATCCTGATGAGTGAAGTCGGGTGAAAGTTTTAGTGAATGAAGCTAAGCAGTTGGAAAGCCCTAGTGAGTGAATCTAGGCAAAAGGAAAATCCTGGTGAGTGAAGTCAGGTGAAAAGCCCCAGTGAGTGAAACTAGACAGTAGAAAAATCCTGGTGAGTGAAGCCAGACAGTTGAAAAGCGCTAGTAAGTGAAGCTAGGAAGAAGGAAAATCCTGGTGAGTAAAGTCAGGCAGTGGAAATCCAGGTGGGTTAAAGTTGACCAGACATCTTGTTGGTTGCTACTCGGAAAGCCTAGAGGTTCCACTGTACAAAAAATTTGTACAAAGGTCTGAACCTTTTCCTAGCTACCATGTGTTCTTTTAAATTAAATTTTGGATCGCCTGCAGAACTTAACACGTTTGATCCAAAACTTAATCTATTTGTTCTTTTAGGTTTTGACTTGGATCTCCTGCGGAACTTAACACGTTCTACCCAAATCACCTTAAGTTATTAATTTCATTAAATATTAATTTCATTAAATATTAATTTCCATAATTGGTTCCCAGTACTGACGTGGCGAGGCACATGGCCTTCTTGGATATGGGAGCAACCACCACCGACTAGACAAAACCTTTTATAGAAATCTAATATTTAATTTCCTAAAATAACTTTAGGTTAACCGAAAAGAACAATCAAATCACAAGGACAAATAAAACAAAAGAACACAACTTCGAAAAACATATTCGAAATACTAGAATCGTAAACCTCTTGTATTTGGTATTATTTCCAAAAATAACTAGTATGATGCGGAAAGAAAAAATACTAGTTATACCTTTTAGAAAGACCTCTTGATCTTCTACCGTATTCCTCTTCTAACCTCGGACGTTGTGTGGGCAACGATCTTCCGAGATGAGAATCCACCAAAGCACCTTCTTCTCCTTTCTTCAAGTTTCGTCCAAGCACAAAGCTTCCAAAAGATGAAGATCTTTTTCCACCAACCAAGCTCCAAGGGATACAAGCTTTGTCTCCTTCTTCTTCTTCTTCTCCAAGTAGTATCCGGCCACCACAAGAGCTCCAAGCCAATAGAGAAGGTTCGGCCACCACCAAGAGGAAGAGAGGAAGAAAGGTTGGCCGGCCACAACACCAAGGAAAAGAGAAAGAAAAATAGAATAGAGTCATTAGCCTTGAAGCCTCCTCTACCCCCTCTTTTATAATCCTTGATCCTGGCGAATAAGGAAAATTTAATATAATTTCCTTAATTCTTTTCCATTGAAAAGGAAAAATTATTTAATTAAAACAATTTTCTTTCTCAATTCTATTTGGCCACATAAAAGCTACAAACAAGGAGAGTTTTAATTAATTAAAACTTCCTAATTTGTCTCAGAAATTTATAAAATTTCTCCAATAATTTAATCCCTTCATGATTGGTTTAAAAAGGAAATTTAATAAATTAAAATCTTTCTTTTAAACATGTGGATAAAAAGAAAGTTATCTCTAAAAATTAAAATCTCTTTTAATGTACAAATAAGGAAAGATATCAAATCTTTTCTCAATCTTTTGTAGAAACTAATAAAAGAGAATTATTAATTTTTAAACTTTCTTTTAAATCATGAACATGGTTAAAAAGGAAAGTTTTCTTAAAATTTAAAATCCTCCTTTAATCAACAAATAAGGAAAGATTTCAAATTTTAAACTCTCTTTTAAACATGTAGATGATTTACAAATAAGGAAAGTTTTTACCAATAATTAAAACCATCCTTTTAAACTACAAATAAGGAAAGAGATTAATCTTTTCTCTTAATCTTTTGTAGAAAGCTATAAAAGGAAATTTTTAATTTTTAAACTCTCTTTTAAAAACATGATATCCACATAAGAAATAATTTTAATAAAAATCCTTTTAAATATTCTAGTGGTCGACCACCTAAGCTTGGGACCCAAGCTTTGGCCGGCCACCTACATGGCTCATCCACTTGGTCTTGGCCGGCCCTAGCTTGGGTTCCAAGCTAGCTTGGCCGGCCCCATTGGATGGGTAAGAAGGTGGGTATGCGGTGGGTATAAATCTCTATATACTAGAGGCTACGATAGGGATCGAGAGGAGGAATTGATTTTGGTCTCCCGATGAAATTAAGCATCCCGTGTTCGCCCCGAACACACAACTAAATTTCATCAATAATAATTCATTCCACTAAAGAACTATTATTGAACTACCGCACCAATCCCAAATTACATTTTGGGCTCCTTCTTATTATGAGTGTGTTAGTCTCCCTGTGTTTAAGATAACAATGTCCACTAATTAAGTAAGTTCTTGACAACTCACTTAATTAATATCTAGCTCCAAGAGTAGTACCACTCAACTTCATCGTCATGTCGGACTAAGTCCACCTGCAGGGTTTAACATGACAATCCTTATGAGCTCCTCTTGGGGACATTCTCAACCTAGATCACTAGGACACAGTTTCCTTCTATAGTCAACAACACACACTATAAGTGATATCATTTCCCAACTTATCGGGCTTATTGATTCATCGAACTAAATCTCACCCATTGATAAATTAAAGAAATAAATATCAAATATATGTGCTTGTTATTATATTAGGATTAAGAGCACACACTTCCATAATAACTGAGGTCTTTATTTCTTTATAAAGTCAGTATAAAAGAAACGACCTCTAATGGTCCTACTCAATACACTCTAAGTGTACTAGTGTAATTATATAGTTAAGATAAACTAATACCTAATTACACTACGACCTTCCAATGGTTTGTTCCTTTCCATTATAGTCGTGAGCTACTGTTTATAATTTATAAGGTACTGATAACATGATCCTCTGTGTGTGACACCACACACCATGTTATCTATAATATAAATTAATTGAACAACTACATTTATCATAAATGTAGATATTTGACCAATGTGATTCTTATTTCTAGATAAATGTTTATACCAAAAGCTAGGCTTTTAGTATACTCTCTAACAATCTCCCACTTATACTAAAAGACTAAGCTGTCATATCTGCTGCCATACATCTGATTCCCAACCCTTCAACATGTCCATCAAAAGATCTCGCTTTAAGGACCTTAGTGAAAAGATCTATAGGTCATCATCTGATGCATTCTAGGCGGCAACAACTTCTCCTCGTTTATACGATTTCTCGTATTGGGTAGTACTTGCGCTCTATTGTGTTTACTTGCCTTATAGACTCATGGTTTCTTCGAGTTTGTTACTGCACCATTATTATTACAATAAATTGTAATAATCTTTGGACAAACTAGAAATCATATCTAAGTCTATCTTGAGGTAATTTAGTCATTCATCTTTTATGGTTTCCTCAGAGGCTTGCCATATACTAAGCTTCTATGGTGGAGTCCAGAAAAACACTTATGCTTATCACTCTTCCATAGTTATGACTTTACCTCCTAAAGTAAACACAAAACCCTGAGGTTGACTTATTATTGTCCCTATCCGATTGGAAGTCAAAATCCATGCAACCCACAGGGACCAAATTAACTGCTTTGTAAGCTAGCATATAATCTCTAGTTCCTCTAAGGTACTTTAATATATGCTTTACTGTAGTCCAATGTCCTTGTCTAGGGTTACTTTGATATCTGCTAACTATGCCCTTGGCAAAACAGATTTCTGATCTCGTGCATAGCATACATTAGGTTGTCTAACTGCCGAAGCATAAAGAACTGCCTACATGTCCTCAATCTCCTTTGATGTTATCGGAGACATCTCTTTAGATAAAGACACTCCATGCTTAAAAGGTAAGAAACCTTTCTAGGAGTTTTGCATGCTTAAAATGAGCAAGGATTTTTCCGATGTATCAAGCTTGGGATAAGTAAAATATATATATTTTTTTCTTGCGATCCCTTATTACTTTGATCTCAAGAATATATACATTCTCCCAAGTCCTTTATATCGAATTGTTTGGACAACCATACCCTTACTTCTGACAACATTTTGATATTGTTTCCAACTACCAAAAATGTTATCTACGTATAGTACAAGAAATACCACCACGCTTTCATCACACCTTTTGTATACACAAGACTTATCCATTTACTAAATCCATAGATCTGGATTACTTTGATAAACCGGATGTTCCAAGACCTTGAAGCTTTACCTCAGTCCATAGACTGATTGAGCTTGCACACAAGATGCTCTTAGCCCTTTGCAATGAACCCTTCTGGTTGCTTTATATAGATGCTTTCTTCAAGACTTCCATTAAGGAATGTTGTCTTGACATCCACTTGCCAAATAGATAAAAGAATCCGGATAGAATTAAGCATGGCTACCAGTGAAAAAGTTTCCTTTTTCATCAAGCCTTGCTTTGAAAGTTACCACCTTCCTGTCTATCCCTCTTTTCCTATTATATACCTTTTTACACCCAACGGCTTTTACACCATTTGGTGATTCTATAAGCTTCCAGATTTTATTAGAATACATATATTCTAATTCTGTTATTCATTACTCTTTGCCAAGATGCTGCATCTTTATCTTGGAGTACTTCATCATATGACCGGAGATCAGGTTCATGTCCTCCAGGATCGAATCCAAAAACTCTCCCAAAACATGAACCTAGTTAGGTTGCCTAACAACCCTCCCACTACGACAAGGCATTTTCTGCAATTGTGTATCATATGTGATACGTGTTGCAGTTTTCTTGTGGTATCTCATCTTGTACAGTTGGTACTAGGTTAGACATGCCCTTTATTATTTCTTTAAGAACAAATTTACTTATGAGCACGTAGTTTATTATATAGTCCTTTTCTAAAAATCAGTCATTGATGCTAACAATGACCTTCTGATTTTTAAGACTATAAACCTACTTTTTTTTATCTAGGATAACTTACAAACAAATGAACTTCTATCCAACTTATCATTATCTCTCTTTAACATATGTGCTAGATTACCCGAATCCGAATATGCTTCAAAATAGGCTTACGCCTATTCAGCAATTCTATATGAGTAGAGAGTTATGACTTGGAAGACACTATGTTCACTTTCATTTTCAAAGTTTATCCTTAAAACAAATTTGATAATTTTCTGAATAACTCATCATCTATCTAATTATTCCATAAGAGTTATTTACCTTCTTTCTACTACACCATTCTGTTGGGGTGTACCAGATGCAGTTAGTTGGGATTGAAATCCAACTTCTGATAAGTGACTCCTAAAATCTCTCAAGAGGTACTTGCCACTACGATCTTCCATAGTGACTTTTTACTTTATTTCTCCGCATCAACCTTGTACTCTTTGAACTAATCAAAGTACTTAGTCTTGCAGTACATTAAGTAAATTTATTTGTATCTTGAATAGTTGTCTATAAATTAGACAAAATATTCAATACTACCTCTTGTCTGGATAGTCATAGGATCACACAAATCAGAATGAACCGATTTCAACATATCTTTGACTCCATACCCCTTGGACTTAAAAGCTTCTTGGTTATTTTTCTTCCAAGTAAGACTCGCAGGTTGGAAAGATTTCCACTACCAATGAACCCAAAAGTTCATCAGCTACCAATGAATCCTACTCAAGTATAACCTAGCTTTAGATGCCAAAGATATAATTGGTTCATTTCCGAAGGTTGCTTTCTCTTAAAATTAGAAGATGTGTTACTAATTTCCATTTGTTGCATCGTGGGAGTTATTGGATTATAAATTGTCAACCATCATACTGGAATAGATAACTTTCTTATTTTTCTTGATAACAACTTTGTTATCAAAATAGACATAATATCTATAATAGTTTAGAAACTGAAATCAGGTTCTTTCTAAACTTGGTACGTAAAGACAATTACTTAAAATCCATATTTTATTCTTATCAAAGGATAAACATCTCCCATTGCAACCACCTTTTACAGTAGTGCCCATGTGGATGGTGATTTACCTTTCATTTAGTTGTCGGGTTTCCTGGAACCCTGCAATGAATTGCAGACATGATTAATGACATCTTGTATCTACACTTCAGGTTCTGGTAGATAACACCACTAGACATGTTTCAACTAATGAATTAAATACACCTAAATTGTTCTTAGTTCTAAGAAGATCTACCTTAATGTCCAAGTCCTATTTTCAATCATTACAATTGGGACTACTAAGTCTTTTCTATAGTATGACTACTAGGATTGACAAACATCCTAAGAATCACAAAACATTTGGTCAAGATCAACTCCTTAAAATCTCCATGAATTTTGTGTATACAAAATCGAAGAGGAGATTTTATTCATTAATTTTATTATCTTGTCAACTTTACTTTATGATGAATAAAATTAATAGTTGATCCATCTTTGATCAAATATTTGGTCAAAACTCTTTGAATTTAAAATAACATTGATTCCTCAAACAATATTATTTAAATTTACCAACACCTCAAACACCGTGAATTTTGCATGCCACGTTAGTGTGGACGATACAAATTCAACATTTGTAAAAGGAGGGTTTTACCCATTAACTATCTTGTCAACGTATCTTTATGACAAATAAAATTATCTCAACACCGTTAATTTTGTATGCCACGTTAGTGTGGACGATACAAAATCAATCATTTGTAAGAGGGTTTTAACCCTTTAATTTTATTATCTTGTCAACCTAGTTTTATGACAAATTAATAGTTGGTTTCATTTGGTCACACAAATAATAGCAATGACTCGATGGGGAGGATACTATTAGATGTGTCTAAGTGTATACCGTTACTTGACACTAAGTCCATTAATAAGATTATGCCCCTTCCGTTGGGGAAGATCACACGCCTTAATTAACTTCCTATAGTCATCCAAAATGGAAGTCTGTTCTAGTGATCCACAAACAAGCTCATCCGTTATGGAGGAAGGCACTCGAGCCAACGCGCAAGCTTGTTTGCATCACTTACAAACCAAGTAATGGAGACCATGGGATTAATTTAAAAATCTCTCTCCCACTTAGTTATTTATAAGCGAGGAATTTTAACTATGCTAGCCTACTAGTCATGTATACTAACATGCACACACAATATAAAAGCAATAAATAGAAAATCTAATTTTCAACTATTATGGCTTTTATCTCTAGTTGTCCTCCGTGTGTTGTCATCCCAAGTTGCTGCCATATTTGGCTACCGCCATCGGGTCTAGCTGTGCATCCATCTTGCTCCTAGTTCCGCTGCGCCTCGGTCCTTAGAAGGTTCCACGCTTTGCAAGATTCGATCCATGACATAAATAGAATTTTACATTTTGATCCTATATTCCATAAAAGGAATGTACATGTATCTAGATCAAAATAAAATCCTAATAAAACTAAATACGACTGCTGTATTTTAATACAATCATGCACACACAGATAAATGCCCTTGACATGTCCAAGGGTCCAATCACACACATAATAACTAAAAGCCATAATAGTTGGATCCTGCACCCACAAAGTTAGCACATCCTACTATTAACCTGCCTAAATTATGTATGACATGTGCATAATTAAACTAATACCAAATACACAGAGACAAAACCCTAGCTCTGATACCAATTGTTGGTTGCTACTCGGAAAGCCTAGAGGTTCCACTGTACAAAAAATTTGTACAAAGGTCTGAACCTTTTCCTAGCTACCATGTGTTCTTTTAAATTAAATTTTGGATCGCCTGCAGAACTTAACACGTTTGATCCAAAACTTAATCTATTTGTTCTTTTAGGTTTTGACTTGGATCTCCTGCGGAACTTAACACGTTCTACCCAAATCACCTTAAGTTATTAATTTCATTAAATATTAATTTCATTAAATATTAATTTCCATAATTGGTTCCCAGTACTGACGTGGCGAGGCACATGGCCTTCTTGGATATGGGAGCAACCACCACCGACTAGACAAAACCTTTTATAGAAATCTAATATTTAATTTCCTAAAATAACTTTAGGTTAACCGAAAAGAACAATCAAATCACAAGGACAAATAAAACAAAAGAACACAACTTCGAAAAACATATTCGAAATACTAGAATCGTAAACCTCTTGTATTTGGTATTATTTCCAAAAATAACTAGTATGATGCGGAAAGAAAAAATACTAGTTATACCTTTTAGAAAGACCTCTTGATCTTCTACCGTATTCCTCTTCTAACCTCGGACGTTGTGTGGGCAACGATCTTCCGAGATGAGAATCCACCAAAGCACCTTCTTCTCCTTTCTTCAAGTTTCGTCCAAGCACAAAGCTTCCAAAAGATGAAGATCTTTTTCCACCAACCAAGCTCCAAGGGATACAAGCTTTGTCTCCTTCTTCTTCTTCTTCTCCAAGTAGTATCCGGCCACCACAAGAGCTCCAAGCCAATAGAGAAGGTTCGGCCACCACCAAGAGGAAGAGAGGAAGAAAGGTTGGCCGGCCACAACACCAAGGAAAAGAGAAAGAAAAATAGAATAGAGTCATTAGCCTTGAAGCCTCCTCTACCCCCTCTTTTATAATCCTTGATCCTGGCGAATAAGGAAAATTTAATAAAAATTTCCTTAATTCTTTTTCCATTGAAAAGGAAAAATTATTTAATTAAAAACAATTTTCTTTCTCAATTCTATTTGGCCGGCCACACCAAAGCTACAAACAAGGAGAGTTTTAATTAATTAAAACTTCCTAATTTGTCTCCAGAAATTTATAAAATTTCTCCAATAATTTAATCCCTTCATGATTGGTTTAAAAAGGAAATTTAATAAATTAAAATCTTTCTTTTAAACATGTGGATAAAAAGAAAGTTATCTCTAAAAATTAAAATCTCTTTTAATGTACAAATAAGGAAAGATATCAAATCTTTTCTCAATCTTTTGTAGAAACTAATAAAAGAGAATTATTAATTTTTAAACTTTCTTTTAAATCATGAACATGGTTAAAAAGGAAAGTTTTCTTAAAATTTAAAATCCTCCTTTAATCAACAAATAAGGAAAGATTTCAAATTTTAAACTCTCTTTTAAACATGTAGATGATTTACAAATAAGGAAAGTTTTTACCAATAATTAAAACCATCCTTTTAAACTACAAATAAGGAAAGAGATTAATCTTTTCTCTTAATCTTTTGTAGAAAGCTATAAAAGGAAATTTTTAATTTTTAAACTCTCTTTTAAAAACATGATATCCACATAAGAAATAATTTTAATAAAAATCCTTTTAAATATTCTAGTGGTCGACCACCTAAGCTTGGGACCCAAGCTTTGGCCGGCCACCAACATGGCTCATCCACTTGGTCTTGGCCGGCCCTAGCTTGGGTTCCAAGCTAGCTTGGCCGGCCCCATTGGATGGGTAAGAAGGTGGGTATGCGGTGGGTATAAATCTCTATATACTAGAGGCTACGATAGGGATCGAGAGGAGGAATTGATTTTGGTCTCCCGATGAAATTAAGCATCCCGTGTTCGCCCCGAACACACAACTTAATTTCATCAATAATAATTCATTCCACTAAAGAATTATTATTGAACTACCGCACCAATCCCAAATTACATTTTGGGCTCCTTCTTATTATGAGTGTGTTAGTCTCCCTGTGTTTAAGATAACAAATGTCCACTAATTAAATAAGTTACTGACAACTCACTTAATTAATATCTAGCTCCAAGAGTAGTACCACTCAACTTCATCGTCATGTCGGACTAAGTCCACCTGCAGGGTTTAACATGACAATCCTTATGAGCTCCTCTTGGGGACATTCTCAACCTAGATCACTAGGACACAGTTTCCTTCTATAGTCAACAACACACACTATAAGTGATATCATTTCCCAACTTATCGGGCTTATTGATTCATCGAACTAAATCTCACCCATTGATAAATTAAAGAAATAAATATCAAATATATGTGCTTGTTATTATATTAGGATTAAGAGCACACACTTCCATAATAACTGAGGTCTTTGTTTCTTTATAAAGTCAGTATAAAAGAAACGACCTCTAATGGTCCTACTCAATACACTCTAAGTGTACTAGTGTAATTATATAGTTAAGATAAACTAATACCTAATTACACTACGACCTTCCAATGGTTTGTTCCTTTCCATTATAGTCGTGAGCTACTGTTTATAATTTATAAGGTACTGATAACATGATCCTCTGTGTGTGACACCACACACCATGTTATCTACAATATAAATTAATTGAACAACTACATTTATCATAAATGTAGATATTTGACCAATGTGATTCTTATTTCTAGATAAATGTTTATACCAAAAGCTAGGCTTTTAGTATACTCTCTAACACATCTAGCGATCGGAAGTCCAAGTAAGCCAAAGGTTTGACCGGATTCTTGCCACAAGGAGAGAAGTACAAGTAGATCAAAGATTTGGTCGGATACTTGACACAAAGAGAAAAGTCCAAGTGGGTCAAAGGATTGACTGGACACTTGATGAAAAAGTCCCAGCATGTCAAAGTTGACCGGATGCTAGGCAATGAGAAGTCACAACAGGTCACGGTTGATCGGATGTTGGCTAAAGGAACCCTAGACTTCGGTTTGGAAGTTAGGGCTTGGTATCGACTAGGTTAGTCGATTACCGAAGCTTAATCAATTAAGGTAATCGATTAAGCAGTTTTCGAGAAGTGCATAGAGAGGTTCGTAATCGATTAGGTCAATCGATTACGAATGCTTAATTAATTACAGCAATTGATTACGCCTGGATTTCGTGAATGCGCAGAGAGTTTGGTAAGTGATTAAGCAGGGCAACTTGATCGCTTACGGCTTGTTCTCGCACGAACAGAAAGCTTCCTAGTCGATTATAATAATCGATTAGGAAGGCTTAGTCGATTAAGCTTGAAAAACCAGTCGTTATCAGCCCGATAAAAGGCGTTCGCGTGCACTACTCTCAACAGAACTCACAGGTTATCTTCTCCACCGAGCTCATCGACACACGCCAGTTCTTGAAGGCTCAGAGAGGAGTGTTGTTGCACTTCCAAGCATTTTAAGAGGTGTATTCAAGGAAGAAGAAGAGAAAGCTAGGATTTCATTGAGTAATCTTGTAAGATTCCATTTGTATTAGCTTCTCATTTCTTCCTTCTTGTATTTATGTGTGTGTGAGTTTGTATGAGAATTCTATGCTTCTGGATTATTTCCAAGAAGGAGTGTTTGATAGTGGATGAGTGAGTGAGAGCTAGATCATTGGATTAGTCACCTCTTCTTGAGGTGGATACCAAGTAAATCCTCTTGTTAGCACTGGGAAACTTTTGAGTCAAGTCTTATCCGTTGCACATCATCATCGACAAAGCGCGAGAAGCTATTCACCTCTCCCCCTCTAACTCCGAAATAACCCAGCATGCTCGACATCACCCACTGCGATCCGACGCCATGATCTACCCCCGGCCCTGAGTAAGGGTACTGATTTTCTGGTGTGCCGTAGCCTCCTCCGAGTGTGTTGAGCCACTCGTCCACTGTCGCCTCTCATTTGCTTAGGCCATGAACAAGACACCGTGATCGATTGTGGGACATTGTGAGCCACTGTCGTTGGTCATGATCCACCACCAACCACTGTAGGACTAGGTGAGAATTAGGATTTATGTTAGGCTAAATCGGTTTGATCTTTATATCTGTTTGATCTTTATATCTGATTGATGAGATCAATTGAGATTTGTGATGGTTTTGGAGTAATTAAGATCATGTGAATTTGTTTGGAATATTTGTAGTTGTTGAATCATCCATTATAGCTCTTGCCATCACGGTTTCGTGGGCAATCCATAGCTCCGGCCATCTTTTTAGCCAAAAATTACTCTTCGATCATGAACCACCAACAACCCACTTGAGTTTGGGTAAGTTTTAGAGTTGATTCATATATTAAATCTAATTCAGGTTGAAGTTATTGCTAAGACTAAATTTGCGGATTTGTTGGTTAGAGTTAACTAAGTTATTAGATGAATTATGTGTTAATGCGGAAAGCATCCGATGATCGAACCTAAGTTTTGATAATGGCAAAGGATTCAAAGTTAAGGTTATTTGTGATCTAATGTGTTTGAATGAGTTTGCAGGAAAAGTCTTAAGATATCTTAGGAAAAAGTCCTAGCTGCGGTTAGGCAGGCAGAAAACCCTAGGGGTGGTAACCCTAGGTCCTAGGGGGTGGTAACCCTAAGCGGAAAGCCTTGGCGGGTCAAGGTCTTTGGGCAAAAGTCCTAGAGTCGGAAACTCTAGGTGAAAATCCCGGTGTCACGGATCAGGTGGAAAGTCTGGGTGGGTCGTGGAGTGGATGTCCAGTGGAAAGACCTGAAGACTCGGGCGTTGACCAAAAGCCCAGTCGATCTGGAAGATCGAACGGGCAACAGGTATACTCTCCTGTGTGAAGTAGGTGAGAACGCGTTCCCTGGAAGAGGGAACATTAGGCGTCGGTTCGACCTAGGGTTTCCGGTCGAAAATCCGAAGTCAGAACCGGACAGTCCGATGACTGTCAAAATATTTATGTTTGACTTAGTATTATGTACTAACTTTGTGTTGCAGGATATGCTTGGTAGTTTGGGACTAACGTATCTTGCAGGAACAAAATAGCACGGTTTACCTCAAATGAACAGTACCCGAGGCACCCTCCATCGAGCTTGGAGGCACCTCGGGTGCAAAGGCTGAGAAGACTGTGCAGCGAAGCTGGAGGCGCCCTCATGGAGAGTTGAGGTGGCTCGGACGATCTTGGAGGCGCCCTCCAGGATGTTGAAGGCGCCCTCAAGTGGATAGACGAAGACTTCTTCAGAGCTTATCCGCGCTGCGAATTCGCCAGTGATGGAGGCGCCCTCAAGGGGATTGAAGGCGCCCTCAATAGCCTTTATAAGGAGGCCTCGAGCAGCAGCAAGGAATATCACAGTTTTGGCAATCCTTCTTCAACACACTGCTAACGAGACGATCCGGCAAAGTCGTAACAACATTCCGACGAACTGAAGCTTCTGTTTTACGATTCCTTTGTAGTCGGTATAATTTCTTTATAGCATTCTAAATTGTTATATTCTTTTGTAAGATTTATGAACTGATAGTGAATTGCCCAAAGTAAACGTTCAACGAGCCTGAGCCTTGGAGTATGAGTCACCCTAGGCTCAAAACCAAGTAAAACCAACCTGTGTACTTGGTGTGTCTTTCTTGCGCTGCTTTCTTTTAATTTTCGCTGCATTTACTCGATAGTTTTCCTAAACGAAAGTGAAAGCCACGAGCACTATTCACCCCCCTAGCGTGTTTTGATCCAACATTATGTGGGTTGGATTCATGATGTGTTGATTATTAAGTAAGTGGATTGATTCTTATTGGTAGGATAATCAATCATGGTAATAAGAGATAATGGATTAGTTGAATTGCTGGTTCATGTCTTGTTGGATAATTAAATTATGTTAACAAGAAGGGTTAACTAATTAAATTAGATTAATTCATAAGGAGATTAGCTGTGAAGGAAGTGTTGGATCATTAAATGGAATCAAAATATGAATTCCTAATTGGATTAGGATTAATTATTTGGCTTATGATAGAACTTAGCAGTACTATGTATTCTGTGTTGCAGGATACTAGTCGGAGACACATCTCGACATAGAAATAGTTGTGGACAATCTACATTTAAGGCGGATACCTCTTACCTTTCTTCTTTAATACTTTGATTTTAGTGCATGAGCTAGATATTCAAATAGTTATTGCATTTACCTTAACTCTAGTCATATTTTTCTGAGCTCGATACTTACTTGCTTGATCTTTGAGATGATCGGATCCATATCAATACAGTCTCTCGTTGTCACTCATGATATTTAGCAGATACTAGATACCATGTTTACTGACTTTGATTGTTGTTTATCCATTGTGGCAAAAGACGAATACGCTCACCCCCAGCGCCCCCGCCAATCCGTCCCAAGGCTAACACGGAGGAGGTAAATCATGGGCGGCTACTAGCCTTTGGAATAGTGACTAGCACATAAGGGAGGTATTTGTTGGGATCCTTTGTACTCGGCTAGAGAGGGGGGTGTGAATAGCCGCCCCAAATCGATCGCGTTTCTTCCTACAATTCGTTAGCGCAGCGGAAAAATAAACTAGAAACGAAAGGAAGAATATCAAACCTTAGACGCAGCGATGTAACGAGGTTCGGAGATGATACTCCTACTCCTCGGCGTGTCCGTAAGGTGGACGAAGCCTACCAATCCGTCGGTGGATGAGTCCCCGGAAACCCGGCTAATAGATACTCCTTGTGGGTGGAGAAACCTCGCCACAATAACTCGCAACAGCAAGATAGAATACAAGGAATACAAGTAGAAGGACAAGAACAATGTACAAACACTAACTCGCCTTCTCGTCGACTGCCTGTGAAGCAACAACTTCTCGGACAACAGCAGCAGCTGATCGACGACTGGAAGCTCACGCGAAGCTTCGGAGGAGCTCAACAAATCTCAAGCACAACAGCACTTAGGGACAGGAAGAAGAAGAAAGAAGAAGAAGAAGCCCTGTAGAAGCTCTCAGCCCCTTTATACCTGCGAAGAAGAAACAGCGAAGAAGTTCGGGAGAAGCAGAACCCTGATCGGTCTACGGACCGATCAGGCCGATCGGTCCCCGCATCGACAGTTAGTGCACGTAACCTTCATGCGTACTCGATCGTGGACCGATCGATGGATCGGTCCACGCACCGATCCCACCGGTCTCTTCCTTCGCGACGTCGTCTCGATCGGTCGCGCCGATCAGATGGCCTCGATCGCGTGGACCGATCACCGCTTTCTTTTCACCTCTGTTGCTGGCGATCGGTCACCGATCGATCAAGAACGAGAGTTTCGATATCGATCGGTCACGCACCGATCGAGCAAACAGATCACCGGATCGGTCGGTGACCGATCCGTGGGTTTTTGCCCAAACCAAGTTCCAAGACTTCAAACCAATATCCGGTCAACCTTGACCTATTGGTACTTCATCCCAAGCATCGGTCACTCCCTTGACCTGCTAACTCTTCGCCAAGTGTCCGGTCAATCCTTTGACCTACTTGGACTTTCCAACACCAAGTCCGATCATCCCCGATCCATCTGGATTTTCCTTGCCTGCTTCACTCACCGGGACTTTCACCGGCTTCACTCACCAGATTTCCACCGCCTAACATCCCGCTTAGGACTTTCTCACCGCTTCACTCACGGACTTTCCCACCGCTGCTTCACTCACCAGACTTTCCACACCGCCTAACATCCCAGTTAGGACTTTCCCATGCCCAGCTTCACTCACCAGACTTTCCAACCGCCTAACATCCCAGTTAGGACTTTCCCATTGCCTGGCTTCACTCACCAGGACTTCTCCGTGCCAAGTCTCCATACTTGGACTTTTCCAGTGCCAAGTCTCCATACTTGGACTTTTCGTGTGCCAAGCTCCCTTTTTCCGTGCCAAGTCTCCATACTTGGACTTTTCCCGTGCCAAGTCTCCATACTTGGACTTTCCGCATGCCAAGCTCCCTGCTTGGACTTTTCCAGTGCCAAGCTCCCTGCTTGGACTTTTCCGGTGCCAAGTCTCCATACTTGGACTTTTTCCCGAATCAGGTCAACCAGGTCAACCTTACCTACGGTTGCATCAATACTTTCCCAATCATCTATTCTTGTCCCATATCAAGAATAGAACTCTCTCACGAGTGTCAAACATCAACATGCAACTCAACTAGGTCAACCTTGACCTAAGGTTGCACCAACAATCTTCCCAAGTCAAACATCAAAATACAACTCGAGTCAAGTCAACTCGAGTCGGGTCAACCAGGTCAACCTTGACCTAAGGTTGCACCAACAATCTCCCCCTTTTTGATGTTTGACAAAACCATAATCAAGTTAGGTTAACCCGATAACCTAACTTAGGTTTTCCAACCATCTTCCAATGTCCAATGTTCTTCCCTTGAACATTCTCTGGACATTCTCCCCTTAGGTTAACCCGATAACCTAACTTGGGTTCTCCAATAATTCTCCCCCTTTTTGACACACATCAAAAAGTATTCCAATGTTCTTCCTCGAACATTCCTTGACAATCTTCCCCTAGCTTAGGTTAAACCGATAACCTAACTTGGGTTCTCCAATAATTCTCCCCCTTTTTGACATACATCAAAAAGAATTCCAATGTTTTCTTCCTCGAACATTCTCTGGACATTCTCCCCCTAGCTTAGGTTAACCCGATAACCTAACTTGGGTTCTCCAACAATTCTCCAATGAGCGCTCTCCCCTTTTTGACACACATCAAAAAGAAAAAGGAGAGTATTAAGGTCAAGAGTTTCTTCCTAATGAAAGTCCCATACCTTTCATTGAAACTCTTAATTTCCCCTTGATACTAAACTCAACAATCCACTTAGTGATAATCCCATATCACTAATCCTCAAGGAGTAAAAACTCCCCCTAAAGATCAACTCCCCCTTGACCATTGCACCAACAATGTCTTGGAGAGTTTCAAACCTTCAGAAATTCGAAACTCAACTTCAAAAACTGAAATTTCAGACACCTGCTGAAAATCAGAACCTGGCACGCACTGATCGGTCCCCAGACCGATCAGAAACCACCTGGATCGGTCCCCAGACCGATCAGGCCTTCCCTGGATCGGTCCGGTGACCGATCCACATTCTGAAATCAGATTTCTGATTTTCCTTCTCCGGAAATTCAGAAACTCCTAATAAATTCCAGAAAATTCCAAAAATCGTAAAATTTTGAGGATACATTCCTCATAACATACACTATCATGGAAAAATAGTTTTCTATGAAAATAGTTTCTATTTTCAAATCTTGATACAAAATTCGAAAACTTTGAAATAGTTCAAAGTTAAGTCAATTTTGTATCACAATGTCCAATGATGAATGCAATCACTAGGAAAGCTTCATCAAGGTTTTTCAAATCAATTTTAAAATGCTTTTAAAACCATTTGAATTTAGGACCATAATCTTTGGGCTAGATGTACATGACTTGTACACAAGCTTTCCCTATGATCCTCCATTTCTTGAATTAGGCTCATCTAGGTACAAGACCTATGTACCTTGATCCTAACTCATGATCCTAATATCTCACACACATCTAAAGTATATCAAACACATTCAAGTCAATTTTGATGTGAGATATGGGTTTAGGTTATCTTAGACTAAGTTCTCATGCATTTGCTAAACTACACTTTGATCTCAATATCAAAATGTGTTTTTATCCTTAAATCAAATTCATTGATTATTAATGCACGAGATGATGACATGGCATAAATGATATCATAAATGGAAAACATGTGCCAAAGTCATGATGTCATGGCATAAAGTAAGAAACTTGACTAGAGCATGACATATAGATAACCTAAGCATTATCATGACATTTCAAATGATAATAAGATAAATATGATGTCATGGCATGGCATATGGCAACCAATCATGGTAAGTTAGCACAAATAAAATACCTAAATTCCCTATCTAAGTATCCTTAGCCTTAGCTAACTTAAAATCTAATCCTAGATTGCCCATATGTCCCTAAGAGAAAACCAAAATCCCAATTATGGTATTTCTCTAGGTTTTCTAAGATTGTGCCAAATAAGATTAAAATCGATATTTTTCAAATATGGCACAATTTACTCTTCAAGGAGTAAATAATAATTCTATTTCATTTTCAAAGGTTATCAAAACCTTGAAAATGCTCCTTGAGTGTCAATTTCCTCAAAGTTGGGTTAACTACCCTCCTTATTGGAGTTGACACTCTCTAACCCATCTATGGGGTAGAGAAAATGCTCCTAGGAACCCAATACCTATTAGAGCTCATTGGGTTCACTAAATATTCACTAGGGATAACTTCCCTAGCAACCCTCCTAATGACCCTCTTAGGCTTTGAAGCCTTGGTCATTTGGGTCTCATCAAGGTCAACTATAGGGGTGACTCCCCTTGTAACCTTGGTAATGGTCTTCCTAGCCCTAGGTTTTGTTCCATAATCGAATGGAACATTGTGATAAGTGGGCTTGACCATTTGGGACTTAGATTTGTGACCCAAACCCTTTTTGTCCTTGGACATTGGTTTTTGACCCTTAAACCCTAGAGATGACTTCTCCATGTTTTTAAGAGCCTTTTCTAAATTATCAAGTCTTGACCTCAAGACTTGATTTTCCCTCTCTAATACCTCAAATTTTAATTTGTCATTTTCTCTTGAGATATTCCTAGGCATGTGTCTAGTCTTCTTGGGATTTCTACCTAGGTTTTCCTTAATTTTAGAAGCGTTAAACCTAGGGTTGGTATTTCTAGTGTTATCCTTACCTAGGCTAACATGTTTAGCACCTAAGCACATGTGTTGATTTCTAGTGTTAACATGCTCATCATTATTTGCAATAGCAATAAAACTACTAGCATGTTTCTTATTTGAATTGCAATAGTGTGCCTTAAAAGGTACCTTAGGGTTTGCCTTAGCTCCCCCTATCGATGTGCATCCCTTGTCCTTGTGAGGTTGCCTCCTCCTTGGACATTGACTCCGATAATGTCCCCTTCGCTTGCATTGAAAGCACACCACGTGCTTCTTGCCTTTGCGTGTCGGGACTCCGACTACCTTGACCTTTGGCGCCGGTGGAGTCTTCTTAGTCTTCTTTGGACATTTACTCTTGTAATGTCCAAATTCCCTACACTCAAAACACATTATATGCAATTTACTTGAACTTAAAGTGTTAGAGTTACCTAGGGTCGAGGATGGATGGATGCTCTCTTCTCCATCCCTCCCGGAGGTAGAAGCTTCTTCTTCGTGCTCCGATCTTGAAGAAGAACTCACCTCCTCTTCTTCTTTAGATGTTGAGTAGCCCTCAACTTCTAATTCCTCACCTCCACGATGTGAGCTACTTGGCTCACTAGGCTCCTCTTCATGGCTTGAAGTGGGACTCTCCTCATGGAGTTTGGCCAAGTTGTTCCACAACTCCTTGGCATTATTGTATTCGCCTATCCTACACAACACATCATTAGGTAAAGAGAATTCAATGATTTTCGTTACCTCATCATTGATGGTTGATTGGTGGATTTGCTCCTTCGTCCACTCCTTCTTCTTGATAGGTTTTCCTTCCTCATCCATCGGAGGGGAAAACCCTTCTTGTACACAAAACCAATTTAACATATTAGTCCTAAGAAAATACATCATCCTTACCTTCCAATATATGAAGTTGTCGTGAGACTCGTAGAAGGGTTGAATCGTGACATCTTCTCCATAGAGATCCATCTCTAGCCCGTGCTCCCCCGGGTGTTGATCCGTCAAAGAGCGGCCTCGCTCTGATACCACTTGTTGGGATCCTTTGTACTCGGCTAGAGAGGGGGGTGTGAATAGCCGCCCCAAATCGATCGCGTTTCTTCCTACAATTCGTTAGCGCAGCGGAAAAATAAACTAGAAACGAAAGGAAGAATATCAAACCTTAGACGCAGCGATGTAACGAGGTTCGGAGATGATACTCCTACTCCTCGGCGTGTCCGTAAGGTGGACGAAGCCTACCAATCCGTCGGTGGATGAGTCCCCGGAAACCCGGCTAATAGATACTCCTTGTGGGTGGAGAAACCTCGCCACAATAACTCGCAACAGCAAGATAGAATACAAGGAATACAAGTAGAAGGACAAGAACAATGTACAAACACTAACTCGCCTTCTCGTCGACTGCCTGTGAAGCAACAACTTCTCGGACAACAGCAGCAGCTGATCGACGACTGGAAGCTCACGCGAAGCTTCGGAGGAGCTCAACAAATCTCAAGCACAACAGCACTTAGGGACAGGAAGAAGAAGAAAGAAGAAGAAGAAGCCCTGTAGAAGCTCTCAGCCCCTTTATACCTGCGAAGAAGAAACAGCGAAGAAACTAGCCGTTGCGTCGCAACGGCTAGAACCCTGATCGGTCTACGGACCGATCAGGCCCTGTGCTGATCGGTCCCCGCATCGACGCTTAGTGCACGTAACCTTCAGCGTACTTCGATCGCGTGGACCGATCATACCGATCGGTCCACGCATCGATCCCACCGGCTCTTCCTTCGACGTCGTCTCTCGATCGGCCGCCGGACCGATCAGACATGGCCGATCGATGCGTGGACCGATCACCGCTTTTTTCACCTCTTGCTGATCGGTCACCGGATCGATCGAACCAACAGAGTTTGATCCGATCGGTCACCGCACCGATCGAGCAACAAGATCACCGGATCGGTCGGTGACCGATCCAGAGCTTGGTTTTTGCCCAAACTAAGTTCCAAGACTTCCAAACCAATATCCGGTCAACCTTGACCTATTGGTACTTCATCCCAAGCATCTGGTCACTCCCTTGACCTGCTTAGAACTCTCTGCCAAGTGTCCGGTCAATCCCTTTGACCTACTTGGACTTTCCAACACCAGAAGTCCGATCATCCCTGATCCATCTGGATTTTCCCTTGCCTGGCTTCACTCACCAGGACTTTCACCTGGCTTCACTCACCAGGATTGCCACACCGCCCAACATCCCACTTAGGACTTTCTCACTGCCTGGCTTCACTCACGGGACTTTCCCCTGGCTTCCCTCACCAGGACTTTCCACACTGCCTAACATCCCAGTTAGGACTTTCCCATGCCTGGCTTCACTCACCAGGACTTTCCAACTGCCTAACATCCCAGTTAGGACTTTCCCATTGCCTGGCTTCACTCACCAGGACTTCTCCGTGCCAAGTCTCCATACTTGGACTTTTCCCAAGTCTCCATACTTGGACTTTCCCCGTGCCAAGTCTCCATACTTGGACTTTTCGCGTGCCAAGCTCCCTGCTTGGACTTTTCCAGTGCCAAGTCTCCATACTTGGACTTTTCCCGTGCCAAGTCTCCATACTTGGACTTTCCGCATGCCAAGCTCCCTGCTTGGACTTTTCCAGTGCCAAGCTCCCTCTGCTTGGACTTTTCCGGTGCCAAGTCTCCATACTTGGACTTTTTCCCGAATCAGGTCAACCAGGTCAACCTTACCTACGGTTGCATCAATACTTTCCCAATCATCTATTCTTGTCCCATATCAAGAATAGAACTCTCTCACGAGTGTCAAACATCAACATGCAACTCAACTAGGTCAACCTTGACCTAAGGTTGCACCAACAATCTTCCCAAGTCAAACATCAAAATACAACTCGAGTCAAGTCAACTCGAGTCGGGTCAACCAGGTCAACCTTGACCTAAGGTTGCACCAACAGTATTTACCTCAGCTTTTCCGAGATTCGAACCTCAGACCTCATTGTGGCAGCACCTCATGTGCTAGCCACTAGACCCATCCGAGGGGACTTGATTGTTGTTTATCCATGTACCTTATTGAGAATGCTGGTTTTATTGTAGCATAGTTGATTGCTATTTATATATGTGATGACTATTGTATCTTCCTCATCATATCATTACATGCATGTCGGCGACAAATTCTCCTTTGTGGTTGAGAGAGTCATTGGCCAAAGCTGCACACTCGGTCACTCATGGGTAGTGGTACCTGGAGTACGTACCGCTCGTCCTATCGTGCTCCCAGTTGATCACTCATGGGTAGTGGTAGATGGAGTTGCGAGCAGCAGGGACCTCATTGCTATGTAGTTAGTCAACTACTACGCAAATTGTCCATTCGGTCACTCGAGAGTAGTGACAATTAGAGTGTTGTGCAGTTGTCATTATTCCGACATCCCGATCATACAGGGGTCGCGGTACAGAGGGGGTGGGCGGGAGTGACCATGCCTTGCATACGCTTATGATATTATATTTACTTATGCTGTTGTTTTCATTGTATCCATATGACCATGATATGCTTGTATATGTTGAGTTATATACTTGTTACATTGCTTCGACATTGCCTTACTTATTGATAGTATGTATATACCTCACATGTTACCCTTGTAGTTATGAGCAGTACTATTACAGATCCTCACTACTCCTAATTTTCTATTACTAGCTTAGTATATAGGTTCAGATATGAATATTATTATGATATTACTGTATTTCATATTATTCTTTCCTATAAGACTGTATACCTTTGAATCTCTAGATATATATTATGTTCATGCACTATCTATCTATTACCTGTTGAGTCATTAGCACTTACCACCTCTTGAACTAGTTTTTCTTTCGCTAGGAAATAGGTAGAGGATTTATGAAGTCACCTAGAGATCCTATCCGCCAGTCCTATGTCACATCGAGCGATTTCTTTCATTATTGTTTCTTCTCGCATTGTTGGTTTTGTTCTTATACTTGTAATATGTATCCTCTGTATAGATTTTTGGACTTGTGATGTCATTTTATTTGGTTATATACTTGTTGTATCAAGCCGAATTGGCTCGCAGTCAGTTGTGTTGTACCGTGTGGGCTATATATATTATCTTGTGTGGTTGTGTTTTTATTTCAGCTGTGTGAGCTATAGATATTATTCTTATATAGCCGAGTGACTTATATATCTAGGTTTCAATTGTCATTGTTAAAGGATAGGTGTTGTCTAATTTTATCCGGATAATCTTACCCTCGGGGGTGTGACGATATGCTTCCTCCTCTTAAAATGTAGATCTGCTACATTAACGGTCCCCTAGTATTGGTCCCACGAATATGGAGAAAGATACATGTAGGTACACAGGCGTCAGGCGCATGGTGGAATAAATCCCAGATCGTCAATTCCTGAAAATTGATTCCTGACCATTACACTATTATGCGCCCACCGTCTATGATACACCCTGGGGGCTAATATGCTTCCTCCTCTCACTATGTCTCACCGTTGTCAGGGAGGCAACTCCAATGGAGGTTCGGCGAATCCTCCTCCAGTTGAAATTCACCTTCAAGACAGCAAACGCGACCGCCTAATCATGGACAACAAACAACCCACATTGCAGCGCCGGTATCACGTGTGATTCTGATGACTCTGTTTCTGAAATCGACCTCACCGACATCGGAATATCTGGAGAAATCCGTTTTGATATTGTTTGTTGGCTTCCTTCGCTCATCCCGCTCTCACCGGGGTCTAATGAGCTCTCTGATGACATCCCCGATGCCCTTCACAGCTGCACCAGCCTCCGCCGGCTTGACCTCGCCTTCGGCTCTCTCAGAGGTGTAGTTCCCGAAATGACCACTCTAGTCGAGCTTCAGATCAACTTTACTAGTTATTATTTCACCGGTGCCTTCCCGTGGAGCTCCCTCGCCAGGCTGACTGAGTTGGAGGTACTCAGCGTCGGGGATAACTCGTTCGATCCTAATCCTTTCCCTGATGTGGTGCTGAATTTGACCAAACTCAATTGGCTCTACCTCTCTAATTGTAACATCCATGGACAAATTCCGCCGGCGATAGGTAACCTGACAAAGCTCATCAACATCGAGATAGCCGACCGCTTCCTCACTGGCGTGACTCCCCGAGATCTCCAAGCTCTCCAATCAGTGGCAACTCGAGCTTTACAACAATTCGCTCAGCGGACATATCCCGAATGGGTTCGGGAACCTCACAAAGTTGGCCTTATTCGATGCGTCGATGAACAATTTGGAGGGCAGCCTATTGGAGATCCGGAGCTTGACGAACCTCATCTCTCTACAATTGTTCGATAACAATTTCTCCGGTGAGGTACCGCTGGAATTTGGGGACTTCCGATTCCTCACCAACCTCACGTTGTACGCAAACAGGTTCATTGGAAAGTTGCTGGCGAAGTTTGGAAGTGCAGGAAAGGGACCATGAAGAGGCTTCTGATGATGGAGAACAAGTTCACCAGGGAGATCGCCGCCGGTTATGCTTATTGCTCTTCTCTGCTTAGGTTCAGGGTCAGTAACAACTCACTCTCCGGTGAGGTTCCCTTGGGTCTCTGGAGCTTGCAAACATGATTGATTTCGCCGGCAACCAATTTGAAGGTTCGATTGGCTCCAGATCGGTGCTACCAAGTCCCTAAACCAGGCTCTTTATTTCCGACAACCAGTTCTCGGGTCAGATTCCTACACAGATCAGAGACGCGGCTGCGATCGTCCAGATAGACCTGCATAACAACCAATTCTCAGGCACGATCCCATCGTCAAGCATCGGAGTGTTGGATATTATCTCGTTATTTGATGGGCTTCCACATTATTTTGTAACATCCGGATCTTATGTGATGTAATGAGTATTGATTGTGGGTTTGCATTATTGGATTTGCTCCAATGTGTAGAACTTGTTATGTTATTAATGATGGAAAGAAGTTCAAAGTTCTACCAGTCAAGCACAACTAAACATGTTTAGGTTCTCTGTAACATTCATACCCCCACCATGGTACATAACTCCAATACTTCCTCGACCACCAACCGAGGAAGGATTCCCAACCTATGTGAGTTTGTATGGATCCACATTGGTTGAGTTGAGTAAAATAATGTCTCGGCGAGGAAGGATTCCTAATCCATGTTTGTCCATATGAAACCACATTCGTTGAGTCAAAAGTAGAAAAGGGAACCGATAAGTTTTTGAGGATGAACAATGCCAATAAGTGTGAATCTTCTGCAAAATTTCATTAACAAATAAATAAATAATATAAAAAATCTTTTTCCTGCGTTTTTTCCTATAAACATTCTCATTTTCTAGGGTAAGAAACTTCCTTTCTCGCAACCTTTTCCTCTGCCTTAGTAAGAAACTACTTTCTTTTCCTGGAATAGGAATGACCTTCCATTCTTTTCCTTCACTCTGGTATTCAGTCAATCCCTTCAGTTTCTGTCCATCGAAATTGAGTCTCAACTCTCGAGTATCCAATTCGCCAAAGTTTATTGGATAAACTCAACAAGGAAAGTCGAAAACAAAATAAATACTTTCAGCCAAACTGCTAAACATATTTTATTTCAGCAAGTGAAATCATTACCAACAGGGGGGGCTGTCTCGGTGGATAACTTCTCTCAAGAGGGTTTGTTGTATACAATCTTCCAAGCATAAATCTGCAACAATTCTATAAACTTCATCTCCTTTTCATCTTGTGCACTGTTATTAGCTGGAACTCTTGTGTTTACAGAGTTCTCCATCAAGACATAATTAGCCATCTACAAAGGGTCAAATCTAGCCTGCAAGTCAAAAATTGATCATATAAATTTATAATCGAAGGAAGGGTAAACAAACCAGTGCATTAACACATGATCTCTCCATTTAAACACAAGCGAATATTTAAAATTGAAGCATTATGATCTAAACTAGATAATATAGGTAGAAGTTGATTCTTAAAGCCTATTAATCCAATCAAGTAAGAAGTTTGAAAATAATATAATAACCTTTATGGTGCATCTTAAGTGCTTCAATATCATTACCTACATTTTCACAAGCAGAAAATAACATTGCGAATAGGAAGAGAATCCTTGAAGACATCCTTCATTCAGCAGAGAATAGCACTGGAAACAGCAAGAGAATCCCTCGAGGCACCCTTCGAAGATAAACATTAAGCTGCCTCAGGACAATTACTGCCATCCAGGGGTCTTGGACATTCTTAATTAATTGCATTTGAATGAATTAATCCCTCAAAGCTTGTGATTTGCTAGAATGTCATATGTTGTATCATTGGGTACAAGACCTCTGTCGAGCATCTCATCGTGCAAACGAAAAGCTTCTTCGAACTTGCCCTCTCTAAAATACCCATTAATCAATTTGTTGTATAAGCCGACATTAGGTTGTACATCCACTCTGTCCATTTCATGTAACATTCTGTGAGCACCTTCCACATCACCATTGTTGCAGAGGCCATGTATCAATGCAGTGAATGTGACATCATCTGGTACATTTTGGTCCTGTAGCATCATGGAGTAAAATTCAGAAGCTAGGGCTGTTTTTCCAACTTTCAATGATCCATCTATAAGATTAGTGTAGGTTGCAGTATCACAAGGAATTCTATCTCTAACCATTTTTCTATGCAACTGAAAAGCAGCCTCCATGTTACCTTGATACTTATAGCCAGAGATAAGGCTATTGTATATCGATGAATCAGGTGCTAAACCAGCTTTATCTAGATCATTAAAAAGATACAAAGCGACTTCGATCTTCCCTTCCTTGCACAAATAACCAACAAGAATATTATACACAGCAATGTCCAATGGAAAATTTTTCCTTCTTAAATTGTTCCACAATTTGAGAGTAAGATCAACAGAATTACTTCTACAATACCCGTCAATCAAACTGGTGTAAGTAATGGCATTGGGGGAGATGCCACAACTAGTCATTTCTCGATATGTTGAAAGTGCCATGCTCATCATGCCCTGCTTTACAAAGCCATCAATCATGCTATTGTATGTCATAGCACCGGGGATAAAACCGTCCTCCAAAAACTTCTGCAACATGTCTTTCGCTACAGAAACATGTCCAGTTTTGCAAAGGCCGTTCACAATGCTGTTGTATGTATAATCATTACAAGCAACACCCATGTTACGCATTTCGTTGACAAGTTGAAGAGCTTTGTCCAAGTTATTTTTCTTCACATGGCATGTCACTAAATTCGTATAAGTGATCACATTTGGTTTTATACCCTTCTGAGACATCTGAGTGTACAAGTTGACTGCTGAATCCAAATCTCCCTTGACACAATGGCCGAATATCAAGTTGTTGTAAGAAACTTCACTGGGTTCTAATCCAGTCTCCACCATCTTATTAAACAATCTGAAAGCTTCCTTTAGCCTCCCAACACGGCAAAGCCAATGAATAAGACAGTTATAGGTGAAAACATTAGCCACACCAGATGAAACTCCCTCCTCAAACACACCATATGCCTCTGTCCAGTTGTTAGACTTCAACAGACACTTTAGGACTGAATTCAAAGTAAATGCATTCGGCACCAAGCTCATTTCCTTCATTTGGTGGTAAAGTTCAATTGCCTTTTCTGCGTTTCCATGTTTAAAACAGCCATCAATCAGAACACAGTATGTAACATTGTTTGGCTCAATACCTTGGTCACAGACTTTAGCCAGCAAATCCAAAGCATTATTAAGGTCGCCCTTTACACAGTAACCTTTCATCAGACTAGTCGCGAGAACTAAATTCATCACAAGACCACAACCAAGCATCTCATCCTTCAAACTCAATGCCTTTTCAAGGTCACCTTGCTTAATACAAGCTCCAATAACGACATTATAAATGAAAGCAGAAGGAACCAACCCAGCATTCTTCATCTCACTCAAAAAATCACAAGCTTTCTTGGCATCGGGCTTCTTGGAGGATGACTGAATCAATGTATGATAAGAAACCGCATCAGGCTGCACCTGTCCCTTATCAACAGCTTCTCTAAAGTACGCCTCGGCATCCTCTGATTTCCCTGTTTTCAAGCAGACATTCATGACAATGTCAAGTGTAAACTTGTCATAATTCATTCCTTTATCCCTCATCTCCTCAAAAAGCTCTAGAGCTGTGCTATAGGAACCTGATCTGAGCATCGAGAGCAATAAACCATTCCTAGATTCGACACAAGGAAAGATGTCATTCTCGACCATACTCTTGAAAGCTTCAACGGCTTCTTCTACCTTTCCAGTTCTTGTGTAGAAAGTCAAGAGATGATCGAAAGAACTAGAATTAGAGCCGCACTTACTTGCCATCTCGATCAGCCGATGGACCAGAATGCTGGGACGTGGAGCAGAACCAGATTGGATCGAATTTTTCATCAAATTCTGAGCACTTGCTACCTTCCCGGCGCTGGCGAGGATGTGGAGCATGATGCATAAGGAATCGACTTTGCGCAAATCTCCACCGATGCCATCCTGAATCCGAGACCGTTTGAAGAACTTGAGGGCGTCGTTGGGCTTGTGCTGATTGCTGAGAAGGAACTCGATCACTGCTTCAGAGGATGGAGAGGGGAGGGGGTCCGAGGTATCCTCTGGATCTTGAGCTGTTGATTCCTCGGAAGCATTATGAGAGGGAGGTGACAGGGAGGCAGGGGAGGATAGGAGGAATCTGGAGGCGTGAATGCAGCTTGGACGCCACGAAGAGAGGCGCCGGGGAGAGCACCGGACAGCTCTCATAATTCTGACCGACGCGGTGGGATTCACCAACTAGAGGAAGAAAATCTCTCCCCTTCGCCGTGGTAGTGGTGGCGGTGGTAATCGTCGTCGCTTCCGCCGCCGCCTGTACCTTTTCTGGTTTAGGGCGGTACATAAACTCACAACGATTTGTGATGGGTAGGTGGAAATGGAATGGGGCGAAATAACAGATCCGACCCGTTATTAATAGCGGATCTTGATACCTGAAGATTGAAGAACCATTACAAATAGTATTCTTTGGCAATAAAAAAAAAACGCCACCAAGAATAGTTTTAACTGAAATTGTTTCAAACTGTTAATTAAAATTATTTAAATATTAGTTAAAGCTATTTCAATATTAATTATAATTATTTTATTTAACTAATATTAGAATCTTTTTAATTTAAATTTTAAAAAATAACTAATATTAAATCAATATTAGAAGAAGAAAAATAGAGACAGAATGTTGTGCGGACTAATTGAGCAAGCTAAGTGACAAATAAACTAAGCTGATCCTTCCAAATAAATGACAATATCTCAATAAATATTTCCAAAAGATAAAAGAAAAGAAAAATAACCTGCATTTCTTTTGTTATAAGATATTTGTCATAAATTAAAATTCAAGAAGAAAATAAAAACGATCCTTCCGAATAAATAAATGAATAATTTAACACCACATCAAACGCTATACACAAGCTAACGTATCACGAATGGAGTCACGAAATGGCGAACGATCAATCGTCGTCGTCCGCCTCACCGACGCATCTACCTAAACGCCGTGCCGATCGTTGTCGGGAGTTTCCCTCGTGTTGGGCTCATGGCCGCGCGTCTCCGACGCCGCCGCCGCATCCGACCGCAGCGCCTCGGCCGCCGCCTCCGCCAACTCCTCGATCCTCTCCACAGCCTCCTTCAGCCCCAGCCGCCGCTCCGGCTCCGGATCCACGCACTCCACCGCCACCCGCACCAGCCGCGCCATCTCCGGCACTGATGACTTGGCGCCGGCCACCATCGCCGGGTCCAGGACATCCGCCTCCCGCCCTTCCTTCGCCGCCCGCGTCGCCCACTCCACCACGTCCGTCCCGCCGTCGACGTTGCTCAGGCATTGCACTGGGAATTTCCCGGTCATCAGCTCAAGCAGAAGCACGCCGAAGCAGTACACGTCTGACCTCGGCGACACCGGCCGACCCGCAAGAACCTCCGGCGTTCGCAGACACTGCATCACCGTCCCCGCCTGCGACGCGTTGACCATCGGCAGAAACCCGAAGTCCGTTAACCGAGGCTCGAAATCCTGTGTTAGGACCACGTTGCCGGATTTTATATTCCCGTGCGGGGCGTCTATGAACGGAAGCTCTGTGTGGAGGTAGGCGAGGCCGCGGGCGATGCCCCGGGCGATGCCGAGGCGCCGCCCCCAATCGAGCGCCGCGTGGTCGGTTCCCCTGTCGCCGTGGAGGACGTACGACAAGCTCCTCTTGGGGACAAACTCCAACACGAGCAGCTTCTCGTCCTTCCGATAATGGTAGGCCAACGGCGTCACCACATTGGGGTGGGAGAGGCGACCTAGCCGGGCCATCTCGGCGGCGAACGCCTCCTTCCCCAACCGGTTCAAGTCTCGTGTACGCTTCACCACCACGGCAATGCCGCTGGCCATCGACGCTTTGTACACCGTCCCCATACCGCCGCTCCTCAGTAACTCCGCCTCCGCCTTCATCAGGTCGGAAAGCTGGAGTTCTCCGTTTCTCGAGCTCAACATAACCAATCCCTCTTCTCCGGCTCCGGCGGCGGCGGTTGCACCGCCATCTTCTACCGAGTTCGGCAAGGTAGGTTTTTCTTTCGCTTTGCGAACCTTTCCTAACGTCACCACTTCTTCTTTCTTGTCTCCGGCCTTCAACGCGTACAAGGCCATGCAAACGAGGAGGACAGCGAGGGCGAAGACGATGATGACTCTTCCGCCGCCCCCTGCGGCGATCGCGGGTTCAGCACAGGGCTTTCCGACGACGAGTTGGCCGCACAAACCTTCGTTGCCGGAGAACGAGCTCGAGTTGAACTTGGCAAACGCCTGCGGGATGGACCCATGGAGATTGTTGTTGGACACGTTGAAGGAGGACAAGGAGGGCAAGGCGAGGGCGGGGGGTATCTCGCCGGAGAAATGATTGTTCTCCAGGTGGAGCTCCAGCAGCGCGGTCGCTTCGGCCAGCGAGTCGGGGATGGGGCCGTTGAACTGGTTGTCGTTGAGCCAGAGCTTCTTGAGCCGGGTCATGCCGCTGAAGGAGTCAGCGGTGATGGGGCCGGAGAACTTGTTGCGGGACAGAAGGATGGCCTTGAGGGTGTGGAGGCGGCTGAGGTCAGCTGGGAGAGTCCCGGATAGGGAGTTGTTGACGAAGCTGAGAGAGCGGAGGGCGGGGAAGGTGAACAGAGCGTCGACGCTGAGGGTGCCAGAGAGGCCCATGTCAGAGAGGTGGAGACCGGTGATGATGCCATGGAGGCAAATGACGCCGGGCCAGGGGGAGTGGGGGTCACAGGGAGGGGAAGGATTGGAGGCGGACCAGGACGAGAGGGCCGCAGCGTTGGTGAAGGAGTTTTTTAGCATGAGGAGGTTGTCGGCGTCGGAGGCCGGCGGGATGGGGGCAGAGGCCGAGAAGCTGAGCCGGTGGGGGAGGAGGAGGAGGAGGAGGAGAGCCATAGCGGTGGCCATGGCGGAGGAGCGGAGAGGGAGGCCGCTGTCTGATTGGGGTTGGTTTTGCTTCTTTTTTGTCTTCTATGGATTGGGGAGGCAGAAAAGTGGATTGACCAAGAATAGACCGTGCCGGAGAGAATCCAGCTTCGCACCGTTGACCTTGTCAATTGTGTCGACTTTACCAACAACTTCAATTCAAATTAAATAATTATGTCAATATTAACTAAAATAAGTGACTGATAAATAAATAAATAAAACAACATACGGGTGTCATGTCAGTCGCACGAATCTTGACGCGGAACACTTCTTTTCAGCCGTCAGATGTAAACCGCTGGAGCGAACAAACTCATGCCATGAAAGTTTCATCCATAGCAGAATCATAATTTGGGTCCAACAGCTTTCACAAAACAGATTTACTAGGGGAGGCTGAAGCAGTTAAATGTTAAACCACGGGTTGAACCGCCAACATCTAATATCAGACATGTTTGGTTCGCATTATGCGAGTTTCATCTATAGCAAAACTATAACTTTAACAGATCCAATACAGCAGAAAGAATTTTGCTAACAGATTCAGCAGATATACAGCATAAGAATAGAGCAATTGGAAAACCGCAAGTATATTATTTTCACTTAGGGATCATTTTGATGGGATATTAAGCCTATCTCCGAAGATACAATACTATTACAGTTATGATAGAACACGACATGCAGGTAGGTCTCGTCTCTCGATCGAACAGACCCACACTATAAACAAGCATAGAGAAGGTCATTCTATCTAGTTAGACCAGACATGGATCAAACCTTGCTTGTTGCCAGTGTAGATCTCGTTCCGCTCCTCATCGTAGAAGAGGGCGGTGACATCTTCAAGAGCCTCCCTGATGGTGCTTCTGATTGTAGAGCAGTTGGTATCCTTGCGCTTTCGAGAAGCGGCCTGGAGTGTGGGATCGAGTGGACATATCTTGGCTATGCATTTGCCAGTGAGGATGTTGCTCATATTGATGGAGCCAACAGGAGATACTGATCAAAATGGAAACAACACAGATCATATCATCAGTCAATTGGGCAGGAAGCATAATTGTGGAGCTTGATGGGATTGGGCACACCATACCTCCCTGCTTGTCACACCCGTCTTCAGCTTTGCAGTAGGAAATTATTAGGTTTTGATCACTAGTAATGTAAATGTTGTTGGTATTACAGTCCAGATGCCACAGTTGATGGTCCTCAAACGAAGTGACAAGCTCCCCACGAAAATTCCAAACTGACACAGTCCTGTCTCTGAACGTCAAGAAAAGGTGGTTCTCGTAAAGGAAAATGAATGCAGAAGGGGTCATGAACTCATTCTTGCTAACTTCAATGAGATCTGTATTCCTCACCTGCTAACTTCAAGGTGTTAGAGATGAATGAACAAATTTGAATAACAAATAAGGAAAATTTTTAGCAGTTTACATCGAGAATCTGTAGGTTCTCATTTTCTTGCTTGACTAGAAGTTTCTCGTTGAACTGTTCTATGAAGTCAACCTTTTTGTTGCGATGCAGCAAGTGATTAAAAGATTTCAAAACTTTTCCATCCTCGATTGAGAGTATTGTCAGTGGTACATGACTAAGAGTTCTTTGGTAAATTAGCAACATGATCCCAGGGCTGCCAGAACTGATATTAGGAGAGAAAATAGGGGAGAAAACAATAGTACAAATATTTCCATAGAAATTATTTGAAGTGCAAGAAGTTGGGACCTTATTTTAATTTCCTGGATCTCCTTGTCACATATTGAGTAGAGAAAGGAGTAGTTTTTCAGGTCAAAAACCTTGTAAATGCTGAAAAGATATAAGTGACACTTCAGAAGGATGTTCCTAAAATTTAGGAGAACATAGTAACTAAAATGTGGTAACTTACCCATCCTGGGCTGAGTAGGTCAGCACTTTACCATTTACATCATCGAATTCTACAAAACCTGGCCATTTTAAGGATTCAGTTTCAAAAAGAGGATACCCGGCATCCAATTGGTTTCTCCTGATATATCTGCATAGTTGAGTTGACACCATGTGATCATTCTTTTGAGAGTAATCATATTCAAATAGCAAATTTTATGGACTTCTATCTTATCAAAAAAATAAATAAAATGGAGACATCAGTCGAATAAATAAGACAGCCAAGGCCAGTACGATCGGTGATCATGAAAAACAAATTCAACTCATTTTATGCTCATTTCTAGAAAGATCAGTGATGCATCTGTTTGTTTTCAACTAAAATAACGAGATGCCGAAGATTTATTCATGCGCAGAAATTCTTTGGTGATTGATCCACTTGAAAAGAGTCACTTACTCTATTGAAGTTGTCCTGCATTTCAAAGAGCTGAAATGATCCGATGCATAAACTGACACGGTGATGAGAGATTCATTGTTCTTATTATAAAATAAGCTCCTGATAACTTCATCAGGGCTTATGTTCAAGAAGCATATCCGCTTGTTTGTTGCTGCAACAATAAGCAGAAGTCAATCACAATGAAAAAAAAAAGGACCAGCTACAGAGTGTGACCGGAAGATTTACTTCTACTAAAAGCAGCACAAAGACCAGACTGTGCGAGAGCAAATATAAGATCATTTGCAGCAACAATCTCGATAATCTTGGACCTCTTCTTCAGAAATTGCAATTTCAGAAACCAGTGGATATTAGGATCATACGTATCAAACTCTTCCTGTTATCCAGAAGAGAAACCATAAGAGAAAAGAGATTGTTAGCACGATTCCATTGGCAAAATCTATATTTGACTAGGATATGGTGTACAGAACAAGGTATGTGTACACTTGCATTCACGGAGAATGAATATGCGCCAAATGAAAAAATATAAGAATTTGACAGATCATGCCTAAAATCTCAAGGGAAAGGCAACAGATATACATCTGTGACATAATTTAGTCATACATGTTATAAGCAAATTGGCCAGGAATTAAAAAAATTTATCACTAGTCACTACATGGCTTAGAAACAGTGAACTTTATATACAAGCAAACTGTCCTGTATCTCGACATAAATGATGTAAGGAAATTGTGAAGTAGATAAATATAGCATTGACTTAATTTTTTTTCCCTTATATTTCACAAATAGGATACTGAATAATAAAGTGTGGTGGAACAGAAAGCTGGCACCGTGAACGAACTTAGTGCTATGGTTAGTAGAGAAATTAGTGCCTAGATGATTGTTATGAGGAAACTTGAAGAGACTTATCAAAGGTCACTGTGGTTCTCACACCCAAATTTTTTAGGTACTTTTTTGCAAATTAGCATTGGTTATATTTGTAACGTAAACAAGTGTTAGTTCTGATAGGTAGTTGGTCTAGCTCTGTATTAATGTGACTAAGTTTTATTTCCCAAGAAATCTGAGCTGAGGAAAATCCTGAATATAATTCTAAATCAAAAACATTTCTCCGACAAGTATTTGGGTTTTGATGGCGGGTTAGATCAGCCTTAAGAAAAGCATAATAATTCTTCAGGAGGTTCAACTATGTGGAAACTCTCTCCAAACTAGAATTTTTAGTTGATCATGACAGAAACTACCATTTCACTTGGTGGGCTAGGAACGCTGGACATTAATTCAAGACTTGCTGGCTCACCAATTATAACCTTTTCTTGCTTCTCTTGCTTCTTAATGACAGAGACTCAAACAGAAACACACAAATGAAGCATTGAGATTCATTACAGCAACAGATCCAACAGAAATAAGATGTGGCGAGACCTAAATCTAATTCATAAAGCAGTATAGAGCTCTGTAGGAATGGAAGGTTTAGTGATATTCTTGACACAGTATATAGAAGTCAATGGATTAAATAATCAAGACTAGAGAACACTATTGTATACTCATCATATAGATAACTCCAGAATGTAGTTTCATCCTGCACAAATAAAACAAGTCTGCACAATGGCCATCCAGCATAATATTGATAGTTATATTACAAGATAGTCACCACTATACAAAGTTCTGCATCATATTTCATTATGCATAATGATGTCATTGAATTTGTAAGTACTTTCCCACCGAGCAATAGAACATCAGCTTTTAGATCATATCTGTAGAATTTAGGAAAGAATAATATTGTCTTGTGTTGTATTTGGAAAAAATGATCATATTTTAGATTTAACATAAAATCCATAAACATGACTATTCTGTTGCATAACAATAAAAATGTCTTGAACTAGATTGACTGTAATATTTAATCTAGAATTCCTCAAGCTGAAGCATAAACACTGTCTAATTTGTTATATAATTTAAAAAAAAAAATGAATCTCAATGGAAACATAATACTTGAAAATCTATCAATGTGAACAAAATATATTAATGTATACAGAAAAAGCACTTTAGACAACCAGAAGTCGGTTGTTTCTCTGTCCTAATAAGTGATGGAAGAGTGGCATCAAGAGCCTCATTAGACAACTAGATGTTGGTTAATTTTCCACTTGATTGTAAAGTGCATGATAGAACATCCAATATAAGAGATTGAGGAGAAGGCATAATTTATGTCTTCATTGTTACCATGCATGGAGTGCAACAAAGTGCAATGAAGCAACATGCATAGAGACATCCAGGAGACATGTGCTAGTCATAGCAATGTTCTAATCAGCATAAGTCCTAGATTCTCACAAAATGCATGATGATAAGAAGACACTACTAGCCTTAGGATTATTTCTTCCAGAAACTCCTATGTAGAAAGGTGACTTCGAAACCATGTAAAATTTAAGAAAAAAAATATATTGTACTGCAATGTATTTATAAAGAATAATTATATGTTTTCACTGCTTCAATATAACTTATACATGACTAATTCTATCTAAAACATAGGCATCAAACTATGTTTGTCATAACCAATGCTATATCTTGTATTTTTATGTAACAATATTAAATGCATTAATGCTAAGTTGACCCTTTTATGCCAGCACAGTTATGACATTCCTAAATGCTTGAAATCATAAACTTCACTTTTACAACTGACGTGGGTGAAAATTTTCATGATTTGTAAGTTCCCATGCATTAACCTCCCACCACTTAGCATCAAAAGGATTTTCTGAATCTAAAAAGAAATAAAAAAATAAAAAACCCTTCTATCAATGAGGCACTTATTCTCCCTTTGAAATAGATAGTTTAGTCCCCCATCAATATACCCAAATAGGAGAACTAACTCGATGGGCTAAACCAATTAAGTTCCCATATAAGACTGAACCGACGTGCAACATCTTATAAAAAAATTCACCTCCTTTTTCCTATTCTTTTTTCCTGTAAACTAAGGTTCAGCATCTTATGAAAAAAATACCCACCTCTATTTGTTATTTTTTTCCAGTAATTAATTGATGCATTAGTTAAACTGTCAAGTAAATTATGTGCACAATCTCTATTGCAAAATTCAGTGTACGTCTCTCTTTCTTTCTTTCTTTTTCAAAATTCTCCACTTTAGTGTATATGTGGGCTCTCCAAAAGAAAATGTGTGCCTATAGATTATGGCATTCCATGCATAGCTCAAAAGTTAAGTTTTTGGTCCTTGATTGAAATGATTTGATCTCAATGTTGAAACTAACTTAGACTAAACAAAATTGACCTAAAAATCCTAAGCTACCTTAATTAGTAGGTTGTAACTTTAAATAAATAGTTATTTTGCAATTTATAAATATATTATGGTATTCCATGCACAGTTTAAAAAAAGCATTCGAGTCGGGGTTTCGGTTTGGACGAATCAATTTGATGTCGATGTCATATTGGGAGAGTTGGCGTGGTTTTACAAAATCCCTGTTTGAATTGCATAACCAATGGAAATTTTAAAAGGGTCGCATATTGACTGCGTATGACATATGTAGTAGGCTCATTTGAACCAATTTAAACTAAACCAAAATGGCTTAAGCCTCCTACCTTATTTAGTAGCTCGTAATTTTTTTAAAAAAAAAGAAAGTTGTTTGAAAGTGATAAGCACTTTAAGTATCAATATAAATATCTTTTAATATTTTTAACGGTTACTAAATATGCCTCCTCCATACATGATGCCACATATGCACTACATAGTGGAGTGATTATATGGGAGGTACAAGAAAAAAAAAAGAGTCACCATAAGGAATCAATATTGACCCACATGACGCCCTAACAATTATAGGAGGTGAAAAAGAAGAGGAAGTTGTGGCTTACCTAGGAGGAGGGTTCCCACATGTTTTCCTAGCACCCTTGCTCCATGTTGTCAGTGTTAGCAGCAAGTGCAAAAGAATTGTGTCTTTACTTGCATGAAACCTACATCACTAGAGCATAAGAGAATCGCAGAGGTTCACCCTAGGATCTTTGCCTATGAAACATTGCATCATTGGGGTTGGTGAAGCTTTAATTGTGTAGAAGTTGTTAAGATCAAGATGCTGCCTAGGAATGCAAGTAGGTCCATGGGGTTGGGATCGTAGATTTGAGGAGGGAGACTCCTCCAAAAGGGCTCCGACAAATGCAGGGTCCGAGGAAGGGTCTATTGTATGTGGCTTTTCCCTACATTACGAGGTTATTTCCGCGACTCGAATGCATAACAATTAGGTCACACAATAACAACTTTACCATTATATATATTAAAGCAAGGAGGGAGACTCCTCTATTTTTATTAAAATATTTTTAAACTATATTTAATTTTTTATGATTTATCATATATATTATCTTTCAAGATATAGTATTAGTATAAAAAATTTAAACATTGTCATATAGAAAACACAATAGAATTCATAGTATTCTACATTTATATAGCAAGATTTCAAACTTAGTAGTAAAGCTATTTCTATGAAGAACCTACTACTTTTATTCAAGTGTAATAGTCCATCTTCCACTACCACAAATAGAAAAGCTAAGGTTTAAATATTTCAAGCTTCAGTTTGAGAGAATACTTCACCCTATAGTAACTTCAACAATCTATGAGTAAGGCAAAAAGATTTATTCAAAACAACCAACAAATATGTGCCTCGTTCATAAGTGCTTAGCTCATGGTGATCCTCACACATCAAAGGATTTCAAACTTAATATTAGTGCAGTTTTGCTTGGTGGTGAAAACATTATTTTTTAGTTAAGCATTAATTTGTTGCTTTTAAGTCAAATTATAGTTGAAATATTAAATGAACATTGCTGTCCACAATTCTAGTATTACTATAAGAAAATGATGTTGTTTTTGGCTAAAATTGATGTTAAAATAGGTTTATGAATCAGTCAAGCACATCGCAACATCCAAGAAAAACCAATTTATGTTCGTACCACTATCAATCTATCATCCATGCTAATGATGGAAATAGATTGAGATGCATTTGAAATTAGCATGTTTAATGATGCTTTCTCCAGATATACAAAATGAATGTAATATTAGCTGGAGATAACCATATCCAACACCACCCAACATGCATGTGAGAAGGGAAAAAAAGACTCAATTGAAGAGATACATGGAGGCTGAAATTTCCTAAAGATCATAACTGAATCTACCTGAGATTACGAAAATAATAAAATTATCCCAGGCTTACAAAATGAACCCAAAACCCAATTGAAGTACTCAAATATCAAATCAATGTTGGACCCCGTGGTAGTTTTGATGTGATCAACCAAGTTGGTTAGGTCCTGCTTTGTGTTTTGATCCCTGTGTCTGAGTGTGCAGGAGCTTAGGAGCGCAGGAAGTCGAGCAGAAGACGCAGCTAGCGAGAAGGACGACACGGGAAGGGAACCGACGAACTCGGTGCGTCCGAAGGACGAGAGAGCTGCGGAAGAGTACACCGGTGGGCGAGAAGAACGTGCGCGGCTTTCGAGGGACATTAAGCCTGAGAGGAAGGCTGCTCGAGGAATGCCGGAAATTGGGTTCGGGTGAGCTCTATTTCAGTTGGCGAAATCACCCAAAAGAACAGAGCATCGGAAGCCGAAGCAAAAGAAGCAAAAAGCTGAAAATGCAGCTTAAGGCGCCTCAGCCAGTGCTAGAGGCGCCTCCACCTTGGAGGCGCCTCAAACAGCACTGGAGGCGCCTCCACATTGGAGGCGCCTCCAGTCCTGTTGGAGGCACCTCCAACTAGTCAAAGTGACCGTTTCGAGCTGCGGATAATGTTTTATCCGCTCACCCCTTGGAGATGCCTTAGACCTCTGTTGGAGACGCCCTGGACCTCCGAGATAGAATTTCCAAGGGCTATAAAAGGACCTCTGGAGCTAGGAATTAACAACAATTTCTACATTCAACTCTGTAAGCAATTCCTAGCAATAGTTCTGAGCCGTTAGAGTGTAAAAAGCTTCTCCGCCTTCAGTAAAGGAGACTCTTGTTAGTGCGCTTGCCATTGCCCTGGATTAACAACCCCCTTGGTTGTAACCAGGTTAAATTTCTGTGTCCATTTCATTTTTGTCTTTACTTTTATTATTATTGCTATCTGTTTGAGTTGAAAGACGAGGAGGGTATAGTTTTAATTTTTTCAGGAGCAATTCACCCCACTCTTGCCGGCCTCCGCTGCACCTACAATCAAAACCATCATAGAACTGCAAGAATCAAACAAGCTTGAACGGTATTGCTAAGCGCAAAGATGATGCTTGATCCAGCACTTGATTTTGATTCTGATCAATGCTCAACTGCACCACTGAATATGAGTCAGTGTCGATCAACTCTAACCATAGAAGCCTAATTTGGCACAAAGGCTGTTTTTTCCTTTTGTATCTTAAATACTGCATTTGATATTATTTATTCCCCTTAATTTTTTATGATTAGTTCATTATTACTCGAATGCATATACATAGTAAGCCACTGAGATAGGATGATTAAAAACTTAACAAAGAATTGTTTTTTCTCCTAAATTGTGCTTTCTCCTGGGGATTCCAAGGTCTTAGTAGACTATTACTTTCCTCCCAAGTGGATTCCAGCATGATGTGTTTGGATTTATTCTAGTTATCCCCTTCCCTTGCACACTTATGATAGCATCCATTTTTTTTTCCTTCACCCAATTTCAATGTTTTCTAGAGTGCAATAGTCGGGAACTTACGTCTGTTTTCAATCAAGAGTAAATTCTTTGCCAAACCAGGAGAACATACCTAATTTTAGTTCAATTTTTCCATTAAAGGGCATTCCTTCAGATTATCTTCACTTACACAGTTCCACCCTAAATCAAAGCTCTGGAAACAAAGGAAGAAAGCCACACAGTGATATGTTACTTATTCAAAATAACATCAACAGAAAACTTTGAAATGTCTAAATTTTGCAAACTCCAACGAACAATACATCGCCAAAGACGAAGCAGTAGCAATTGAAAGACTATAGAGAGATATTAAGCAGCCGCCCGAAACCCAAAGGAAGACGAGGGATTCAAACCTGGAGCTGGATGTTTCGGAACTTCTCGGGCGTCACGGCAGCGCTGCCACGGCACAACTGGGGGGTGCCACCGATCTCCCTTCGCTGGAGCTTCCTCACCGTGTTGATGCATTCCTGCCGCGAGCGCTTCTGTCCGGAGCCCTTGCCTTCGAGCAACTTCCACCCTTTCTTCCTCGCCGTCACTCGGAGCCGAATCCTCAGCGGCGACTTCTTCAGGTGGGTCTCCATCACTTATATCACGGCGCCGCCGACTCCAGCACCGGAGGCGGGGCGAACGGGAAATGCCTAGGACTGGTGAACTCACGGGAGGGAGGAGGAAAGCGAGGGCTAGGGTTCAGCGGAGCTCAGCAACGACTGAACAATACAGTGAACGGAGACAGAAAGAGGGAGTTGTCCGTATAAAAAGCGTGTAGCTTTGTTTCCAATTTTACCAATGAAATTCGCCCAAATGCTCTGAAAACTGTCCTCCTTATTTGGCAACAATTCAATTAGGGTTTTTTTTTTTTTTGAATTTTCAAATAAAAAAATCCACAAAATATTCCCTCCCCTGAATTCTCTCTACTTGTTATTCTCTCTGCTACTTGTTCACCCATTCATTCGATATAATTATTGAAGCATTCATCTCTATTATCAACCTCACCTCTAACTATTGATTTAGGGACAAATTGATAAAAATACTTAAATACTCAGAGCAAATGAATCATCTTTTATCACATAAAAGTATTAGAAGACACTAAATTAATTGTACTAGATTTAATTTAAAATAACGTAAATTTAGTAAGTCAAATTTTCCGATGATATACCAGTAATGAAGTAGAAGATATCGGATGTTTATCGTATGTACGTATTTTATTATTTGATAATGAAGTTAGTTGAAGTTTTATATAGTTTAGATACAGTAGAGTAGAAGTTTTTATTTCAACTTTTAGAATTAACTACCACAATGTTATTATTTGAATTAGAAATGGCAATAGATGGAATTTGAATTGAATTTCATATCTTTCATTTTTATCCGTATTTATTATATGCATCCCATCTTCATTCTCATTCCTTCTCCGGCATTCAATTTTTATCCGTATTCTCATGTATGAAAATCAAATATTTAATTTTTTTTTCCAAATTTGAATTATTTGAATGAAACTATCCTAAACCCTAAATATGAAAAAAAAAAAATCAAATTGAAAAGGTGTTAGGATTTTTGAATATAATGGTTTGATAGCCTTGTGGGCATCATCCATGGGTGACGTCCACCGGTCTCCTCGGAATGGTCTAGTGGTTAGCGCATGAGGTATTGTCACCATAAGGTCTGGGATTTGAATCATAGTAAAACCGAGGTAAATGCCTCCCTTATGTACTAGTCATTATTCCAAAGGCTATTAGCCGTCCGTGATTTACCTCCTCCATGTTGGCCCTGGGATGGATTAGCGGGGGCGCCGGAGGCGAGCTTATTCACCTTTTGCCAACATGGGTGACGTCCACCGACATTGCCCAGGCATCTATATATATATATATATATATATCGTAAAAGATGATTTATTCGCGGCCAACGTTTTCATCAATCCGTCCCTAAGTTAACACGGAAGAAGTAAATCATGGATGACTACTAACTTTGAGTAATTGAATAATACATGGGGGAGAGCAGACACCGAGCTACTAGTTGGGATTTGATCCTGGACCTCATAGTGGCAACATCATCATGCGGTAGCAAACTGTTCGCCCCAAGGGGATTTTTATAGTTTTAATATGTTGTGCACCTTGCTTCTGCACACAATAAAAAAAAACTGCAATTTAGCAACAAACATTTGCGACAAAAATTTCTTGTCGCAAATTTACGACAACTTTTACGACAAATAAAGAACTTGTTGCATATTAGCAACAACGTCTGCGACAAAAACAATTTCATCGGCAATTAGCAACAAACTAATATTCGTTGCAAACTTTATTGGAAATAAGCAACGAACTAAAATATTCGTCGCAAATATTGCGACGAATTTTGGATTTGTCACAATTTTTTAGGCAAATTTAGGATTCGTCGCAATTTTTGCGACAAATCTAAGATTCGTCATAATTTTTGTGACGAATTTAGGATTCGTCGTAATTTTACAACGAATTTAGGATTCATCACAAAAAATCATTTGTTTCAAGTGTCGGGAATTCCAAATTTATATATATATAACTCAAATCTGTGCAAAATTCGTCGCAAATTGTAAATATAATTTTTTTTAGAAAAAAGAAATTGTCCTGGGCTGGTTGAGGTACTTTGAGAGTTCGGAATGAGATGAAACCAATTCCTATGGGTTTCTAAAAATCCCCTGATCATATAGATGCCCTCAAATATAAATTTTACCCAATATATTGAGATTATTGATTTTATGAAGGTGATTAATATTTTTTGGACATCTTCGAGATAAAAAAATCACCGGAGGGGTAAAATTAGTGGTTGAGGATATTTATAAAATCAATGGAATTTTAAGAACCTATAAGAACTGGTTTTATCTCATTCCGAGCTCTCTAGGTACCTCAACTGGCTCCATAAAATTTAAATTTATATATAAAGAAAACTCAAATTTGCGACTAATTTTGAAATTCATCACTGATTATGCGAGAAAATTTGAAAATCGTCGTACATCTGTGACAAATTTCAAAATTTGTTGTAGATTTGAGTCTTTTTTATATATAAATTTAAATTTTTCTGAACCGGTTGAGGTACCTAGAGAGCTCGGAATGAGATGAAACCAGTTCCTATGAGTTCCTAAAATTCCCCTGATCATATAAATGCCTGTGAAAATTATTTAGCCCATTATATTTATTCCTAATTGCCTAAATCAATTATGAGCACGTAAGACTTAGTTAAATTTCTATACGAACGTATAGATTAACAAGTCACACTTATTTTGAAATATCCGAAAATGGTTGAGGTACCTAGAGAGGTTGGAATAAGATGAAACCAGTTCCTATGAGTTCCTATAAATCTCCTAATTTTACAAATGTCCTCAACCACTAATTTTACCTCGCCGATGATTTTTTTTACCTTGACGATGTTCAAAAAATGTTAATCACCTTCATAAAATTACTAATCTCAATATGTTGGGTAAAATTTATATTTGAGGGCATCTATATGATCAGAGTATTTTTTAGAAACTCATAGGAACTGGTTTCATCTCATTCCGACCTCTCTAGATACCTCAACCTACCTAGGAAAATTTAAATTTATATATATATTAAAACTCAATAAATCTACGATGAATTTTAAAATTCGTTGCAGATCTGAGATGAATTTCAAAATTCGTCGCAGAATCGGCGACGAATTTCAAAATTCGTTGCAGATTTGAGTTTTTTTATATATAAATTTAAATTTTCCTGGGCCGGTTGAGATACCTAGAGAGTTTGAAATGAGATTAAATCAGTTCCTATGGGTTCCTATAAATCCCATGATTTTACAAATGTCCTCAACCACTAATTTTACCTCGCCGTTGATTTTTTTTTACCTCAAAGATGTCCGAAAAACGCTAATCACCTTTATAAAATTAGTAATATCAATATATTGGGTAAAATTTATGTTTGAGGCATCTATATGATCAGGGGATTTTTAGAAACTCATAGGAACTGATTTCATCTCATTCTGAGCTCTCAAAGTACCTCAACCAGTCTCGGAATGTAACGCCTGCCCCTCTACTGCCCTAAGGGAGGGACGGGGTTATTTACTTGAATCATACAAACACATATATATATATATATATATATATATATACATATGAAATCATGGCAGCGGAAGCGAGGTTTAAAAGTTTGATTTAATCATAAACATATTAACTAAACATGACATGTGAACAATATAATCATATCACATATTAAACATGCTAACAAGCTAATCCTTTAACATAACATGTGAACATCCTAGTATTCATGCATATAACTTGATTTACTATCAACCATTTGAGACATGATTCATGATATCATAAGCATATTAACATGAAACAAGAAGAACATAATTGCATAAACTATCCATACTAGCTCAAGTTATTATCAAAAGCATAAAGTCAAAACATGTTTCTCATGCACAACTTAGATACATATAAGTTTGAAACCCAAATGGATATATTCCACCATGCCACTGCCACACACATCTTTGTCCTTCCTGCTGCTCCTCTTAGTGTAGTCATTCCTTACCCTTTTCTGCAGTACAAGGAAAACATAAAACTATAAGCACATAGGCTTAGTAAGTTCCTTTCCTACTCACAAAATCATAAATCATAAACCAGCCATAGAGTAGTGACATGTTCATTTAAGTATCATAGGCATATCTCAAAAGAGCATAAGCATAACATATGAGAGCATAATCAAAAAGGTAGTAGCATATTCATCTAGGCATCATAAACATATCTCAAGGGAGCATTTTTTTCTTAAGCATAAAGATCACATAACATGAAATATCTCCATAGAGCATTCTTCTAAAGCATAAGAAATTATATATCATGAGACATGTAGATGCAAGATGTTCTTTTGAAAACATGTAACTTATAGTATGAATGAGTAGATGCAAGATGTTCTTTTGAAAACATATATCATATAGGTACTTAAACATAATCTCAACATGAGGGTCCGACTTTGTACCACATACATGAATTTACGCGCATCCTAAATAGATCCAAGGTAGTTAATTTTGAACCTACTAGGAACTAGGCCCGTTTCCTTGACCATCGACCTAGGGCAACTTAGGAGCTCATCCCTTTTTACTAGGCCAGTTTCTTTGACAATCGACCTAGGGGCAACTTAGGAGTCCATCCCCGGTACAAGCCATACAAAAGTAAAATAGCATATCATGATTCTTGTCACATCATAGCATATCATGTTCTTGTCATATCATAGCATATCATGTTCTTGTCATATCATGAAGAGTGCTCTTAATCCCAACTTAAGGGAAGCATCTCTTAGGTTTTTCATCATACATAAGCATAACATGATGGCATAAAGTGCACATAACATATGACATGTCATAAGGAAAACATAACATGATAGCATAAGTGCATATACATATAACATATCATAGGTAAGCATAACATGATGGCATAAGTGCGCATATCATATGGTATATCATAAGAAAACCTAGCATGATGACATAAGTGCACATATCATATGACATGTCATAAGAAAGCATATCATGATTGCATAAGTGCACATACATATAACATATCATGGGTAAGCATAACATGATGTCATAAGTGCACATATCAATTAACATGGTGACATGAAATTCATATCATATTATAAGGAACATATAAGCTTGAATCATGGGTTTTCAAGCAACATAACAACATGGAATCAATATCCTAATATCTCATAGTATTTAGCATGACATGTGAGGCCCTTTGGAACCCTAGGTAGCTCCTTAACATAGTTTCCTTGTCTTGGCCGAAACATGTACAAGCATGACTCTATTCTTTTTTTTCCAATTTAAAGCATGAAACCTTTACACCATACATAGCATAGCAAGTGAAACTCTTGGTAAGCATATAGAAGTTTCTAACCCTAATGCACAAGCCTTGGCCGAAACCTATAAGCATGTGTCTAGGTTTCTTTTAACAACCAAAAGCATGAAACCTTTAAACTAACATCATATGGTGGGTTGCTTATCATGAGGAATTATAACAAGCATAATTAGGTTTCTACATTTCCTCTAACCCCTTTTATTTTTACTTGGCCGAAACCCTAAGGCATCATAATAACTTCTTGTGCAACCTAAAGCATGAAAACATTTAACTAGCATCATATAGTAGGTTACATATCATGAGAAGTCATAAACAAGCATAGTTAGATCCTAAATTTCATCTAACCCTTTTTATTCTTCCTTGGCCGAAACCCTAAAGCATCATTCTAACTTCTTGTGCAACCTAAAGCATGAAAACATTTAACTAGCATCATATAGTAGGTTACATATCATGAGAAGTCATAAACAAGCATAGTTAGATCCTAAATTTCATCTAACCCTTTTTATTCTTCCTTGGCTGAAACCCTAAAGCATCATTCTAACTTCTTGTGCAACCTAAAGCATGAAAACATTTAACTAGCATCATATAGTAGGTTATATATCATGAGAAGTCATAAAACAAGCATAGTTAGATCCTAAATTTCATCTAACCCTTTTTATTCTTCCTTGGCCGAAACCCTAAAGCATCATTCTAACTTCTTGTGCAACCTAAAGCATGAAAACATTTAACTAGCATCATATAGTAGGTTACATATCATGAAAAGTCATAAACAAGCATAGTTAGATCCTAAATTTCATCTACCTTCTTTTATTCTTACTTGGCTGAAACCTTAGGAGCATGGATCTAACTTTTCATTCAACCTAAAGCATGAGATCATTAAACTAGCATCACATAGTAGGTTACATATCATGAAGAGTCATAACCAAGCATAGTTAGGTCCTAAATTTCATCTACCTTCTTTTATTCTTACTTGGCCGAAACATGTAAGGCAAGACCCTATTTTTCAAGCAAACTTTAAGCATAAAAACATACGAAGCTACTTGTACTACAGGTGAGGGGAATACTTACATCCTCTCGCTTGATTCACTAAGAGAATACCCTTGCTTCGTGAAACTTCCCTAGGAAGGGGACCTTAGCTTGGTTCGGCAATGGTGAGGAATGATGGCTTGATTTCGGTGGAGAGGAGGAGGAATGAGGAAGAGGGAAGAAAAAATGAAGTTTTCCTTTCCTATTTTCCTATTTATTCTCAATGAAGGAAGAATGCAAAACCAACTTCTCATTGAAAGAAGAAGAAGAAAACTTAAATTTTTCCTTCTTAATGAAAGGGAGTCTTCTCTTTCCCTACCTTTAACTACAATTTCCCTCTCTTTTATAATAGCACACCCCTGTTGGGGCTACTGGTTATTACCTAGAACCACGTGCTAAGAGGTACAAGGTTCAAACCTTGGTCATGCCTCTTTTTTGTTCTAATTTTTCCTTTTATTTTGGTAAATCCACATAAGGCCTATTCTAATCATGCAACAATTCATATGAAATCATTAGGGATCCTATGGGTGTTACACGGAAAATTTCTTATTAATATATAAAAAAGACTTAAATTTGCGACGAATTTTGAAATTCGTCGTAGATCTACGATGAATTTTGTAACGAGTTTATTTGTGTCGCAAAAGAAACCTAACCTTTTAATTCCTAATCTGATCCCAAACCTTTTGCCCTAATTTTGGTTGGCAGCGCAGCAGTTGTGCAACGAGGATGGAGGACGTCTCTAGTGATTTCAGTCCAGGTAAGGTCGTCTCCCTGATCTCTTCTAACTGCGACGACTCTACCGCGGCTCGGTCGGTGGCGGTTGGTGTTGGTCGGCCGTAAGTGCTCGCGGTTGGCGCTGACCGGCCGCGAGTGCTCTCGGTTGGCGCTGACCGACCGCAGGTGCTCGTAGCTGGCGCTGGCCGACCGCAAGTACTCGCGACTGGTGCTGGCCGACCGCGGGTGCTCAAGTTGGTGCTGGCCTACCGTGGAAGTCCACGCCTGTCGCTGGCCACCCGTATGAGTCCGCACCTGGCGCTACGCGACCTCGAGAGCAAGTGGTTGGTCTTGGCCGGACGAGCGAGGCAACTCCTCGACCTGATCGAACTCTCGAGGTAGAGCTTGGCCATGGTCGGTTGCGTGAGGCCGAGCCTGGCCCTTGTCGGTTGTGCGAGTCAGCGCCTGCTCTTGCTCGGCCTCGAGAGGCCGCAATTGGCCATGCCTAGCCGCTGCGGACCTTAGCCGGCCACCAATGGCTGGCCCTGGCCGACAGCAGCTGGCCTTGGCCCTAGTCGGTAGCGGGTGGCCTTGTCCGGCAGTGGTTGCCCCTGTCCGACAGTGGCTGGCCTAATCGCAACTTCTGGCTAGCTCGTGTAGCTCCTTATGGGTGGAGAAACCTCGCCACAACCTTGCACAAGAACGCTAGATTACTTGGGCACTTGGAGACTCTAATTAAGGTTAACCACCACTAATTTCGTCAACCTTGGCCAAGCACCCCAAGCTCTATTAAATAGAACTCGGGAGGAAAACACATACTATTTTCCCTGCCATCAGTCGACTGGTACAACCACCAGTCGACTGGTCCTAAGTCAAATTCAACAGTTACAAGCCAACAGTCGGCTACCAGTCAACTGATAAAAACACCAGTCGACTGCTACAGTAACGCTACCGTAATGCTACAGGAAAATCCTAATCTTAGTATTTAACCTCCGAGTACATTCACTCAGTGCTCGTCCTCGTTTGATCAACCTAGACCTAGCCTTTTAGCCTCCTCCATCAGCCTTACGTTCCTCGGATGCCTCCCTATCCTTCACGTCTAGCCTTTTGGAGCTTCCATTGGCCTTGTCATTGTTGTCGAGTCTTTCTTTGCCACGAGATCGCGCCTCCGGGACTTCATCCATTGTCAAGTCACACTTGGACTTACATTGCCAAGACTATATGATTGGACTTACACTGCCAAGACTCATCCTTGGACTTTCCTCCTTTGCCAAGATCACACTTGGACTTTCCTCCTTTACCAAGATCACACTTGGACTTTCCTTGTTGTACCTGTATCCTGCACACTCACAATACATATCAAATACAATAATAAACTTAACTTAAACATTTGCCCAAACATCAAAACCTAGGGTCACTAGATTGCTCCAACATTATTATCTAATAATATTGTCTAATTACCATCAGATTCCTATTTCATTTAAAGAAAAAAGTAAAAAATAAGGCACAAGTTGAAGCCTCTATTGTTAATGCATACATTATGGAAGAAGTAACAACTTTTGCATCATATTATTTTGAGCCTTGTGTTCATAACAAAAGGATAAGACCAGGAAGAAATGATGAGGGCCCTATTGATCCAAATTTGAACTTTTTCTCAATTTTTAACTACATTGGTCCACCAAGTGGATCATGTAAGCAGAAATACTTAACTAGTCAAGAATGGCGGGTGATCCGGCGGTAAGAATGGGGGACCCACTTCCTGAAGGGTCTCAGCTTGAGGACCGATGAAGGGCTGACTAAGCGGTTGATGGCCGCGCCGAGCAGCTAAGTAGGTCCGAGCGGAGCTAGAGATAACTCATCCATGGGCTTGGGTTTCTGACGCCAAGGCAGGAGGATCGAAGGGCCGAGCGGGAGTCCGCTCGGCTGGGGCCAAAGGGCCGAGCGGGTTGTCCGTTCGGCCAAGATAAGGGCGAGAGTACAAAGGTGGCCGAGCGGCCTATGCGCTCGGCTCGGGATATGGGATATCAGCAGAAGCATGTCTGATGATTAGGCCGTACACAAGATCGCACGATGGAGGATCTTGCCGTCACATCATGGAAAGGTTGATACAGTAGCAGTATGGCCTCATGGACGTCTTTCTGACAGATCCATATCTGGGCATGGCCCTTCTGACAGACCCATACCTGGGCATGGTCAAAGGCAGGTGGTTGCTTTGATTGGCGTGCCCAGGCTTCTTCGAGGGGTCTATATAAGGCCTCCATTTCTTCACCGGAGGTATGCAAAGTCTTCATCTTGAGGCCACCTTTCTGTTATTCCTCGCCTGACTTGAGCGTCGGAGGGCCGTCGCCGGGACACCCCTCCCGGCTCGATTTTGCTGCAGGTTCACCGGAGCACTTGAGGATCCAGCAGGGAGCGCCACGTGCCCAGTGTCCGTTGACTCCTGGTTCGGACAGGATCAAATTGGCGCCGTCTGTGGGAACGCTCCTGTATCCGAACGGGAACGATGGACGAGGCTGGACGACAACATACGGTGGCGCTTTCAACAGAAGAACTCGACGCTCTAGTCGAGATGAGGGCCGCCAAACTTGTGGAGCAAAAACAGAAAGCAGCGGCCGAGCGGCCAGAGCAACAAGCAACATCTGCGTCGGGTGGCCGAGCGGAAGCACCTCAGGCCACCGTCGCATTCCACCGGGCCTTATTTCGCACCCCTGAAGCCGCACCAGCTCGAAGAGATAGGGGCTCTTCTTCAGATGAAATGCCAAGGCGGGATGACAGAAAAGGGAAAGCTCCCCGGGCGGACTCATCTCCCGATCGGATCAATCGCCAATTCTCGGAGGCTATTCTACGAGACCCTCTACCCAAGCACTACGTGCCTCCGACGATCGGCGAGTATAACGGAACAACGGACCCGGATGATCATCTGGGTAAGTTTGATAACACAGCTACGCTCCATCAGTATACAGATGGAGTAAAGTGTCGAGTCTTTCTTACCACTCTCTCGGGATCGGCTCAACGGTAGTTTCGGAGGCTGCCGGACGGATCCATCACTAGCTTCAAGGACTTCCGAACGGCCTTCCTCCACCACTTCGCCAGCAGTCGGCGTTATCAGAAGACAAGTGTCAGCTTGTTCGCCATCAAGCAAGAGCCGAGAGAATCGCTTCGAGCTTACATTCAGCGATTCAACCAAGTGGCGATGGATATCCCAATGGCCACATCGGAGACGATGATGAATGCCTTCACGCAAGGCCTTGTGGATGGGGACTTCTTCCGGTCGCTCATCCGAAAGCCGCCCCGAGATTATGATCACATGCTACATCGGGCTAACGAATACATAAATGTGGAAGAAGCGCAAGCCGCTCGGAAAAAGGAAGCTCCAACCGAGCGGGCACCTATTCATGCCGAGCGGAAACAGCAAGCCGCTCAGCAGCCGCCCAGAGGACCGAGGGCCGAAGCAATCCGATCCCCCCACGCCAGATCTCACGTACAAGAGGTGGCTGCCGCTCGGCCCAAGCCAAAGAAGAGGTGGACCCCTATGTTCTGCTCCTTCCACCAAACGGATACGCACAACACGAGGGATTGCCGAAGCCTTCCCTTTGTGGCCAATCCTGTTCCCAGGAAAGTCGAACGACGGTCTCCTCCCATCGACAGGAGACAAAGGACCCATGAAGCTGACCGGACCCGCACCGAAAGGCGACATCAACAGACACCCGATCGGCACCGATCTCCGAGACAGGAGAATCGCCGGGCGTCCAGAGAACGGTCACGGCCGTCCACTCGGGAAGAGGAAAACAGGAGCAATACTTCCCGGGGCGAGATCAACGTTATTGCTGGTGGGCCGACCGGAGGAGACTCCAACCGAGCCAGAAAGGCGGGCGTCCGGCAGCTCCAGATCCACGCAGTCGGGTGCAGCCAAGAGCGGGCAAGTGGACCGGAAATCACTTTCGGGCCCGGGGACTTACAAGGAGTTGAAGTGCCCCACGGCGATGCTCTGCTCATTAAAGCGGTAATAGCAAACTACACTATTCACCGCATATTTGTTGACACAGGGAGCTCGGTCAACATCATATTCAAGAAGGCATTCGATCAGCTGCAAATTGATCGAGCCGAGCTGCTGCCCATGATGACCCCGCTCTACGGGTTTACTGGCAACGAAGTTCAGCCGGTCGGACAAATTCGGCTGGCTACCTCACTGGGAGAAGAGCCGCTCAGGAGGACCAGGACAATAAACTTCGTGGTGGTCGACTCTCCTTCGTCCTACAACATCATTTTGGGACGACCGACGCTTAGCGAATTCCGAGCAGTCGTCTCAACCTTCCACCAGAAGATGAAGTTCCCCGTCGAAGACAAAGTGGGAGAAGTACGGGGGGATCAGTTAGCAGCTCGGCGATGCTATATCGAGATGGTCCGAGCAGAATCCAACTCTGCTCGGAAGGCACCTCGAATCGAGGTAAATGTCATCACCGAGAAACCTCCTGCTTTAATTTATGATGAAAAGGAGGAGGTTCAGATCCATCCGACCCGATCGGAGGCCACGACTTTTATCGCTTCTGATCTGGAGGAGGAGCAGAAGGAGGAACTGATCCAATGCCTCCAACGAAATCATGATGTCTTCGTCTGGTCGACACATGAGTTGCCCGTAATTTCGTCAAGCCTGGCGCAGCATGAATTGCATGTCCGACCAGACGCTCGGCCAGTGAAGCAGAGGAAAAGGGATTTCAGCGCCGAGCAGAATGCCATCATCCGGGCGGAAGTAGAGAAACTTCTGGAGGCCGGCCACATACGAGAAGTGCAGTTCCTGAGCTGGCTGGCTAACGTAGTATTAGTCTCCAAGCCGGGCGGCAAGTGGAGAGTCTGCATCGACTTTCGGGACTTAAACAAAGCATGCCCCAAGGACTTCTATCCTCTGCCCCGGATAGATCAGCTGGTGGACTCTACGGCCGGCTGCGAATTAATTTGCATGCTTGACGCCTATCAAGGATATCATCAAGTGCCGCTCGCCCGGGAAGATCAAGAAAAAGTAAGCTTCGTAACGGCCGACGGCACATATTGCTATAATGTGATGCCGTTCGGATTGAAGAATGCCGGGGCCACCTATCAATGCCTGATGAACAAGGTGTTCAAGGAGCAGATCGAGCGTAATCTGGAAGTCTATGTGGACGACATTCTTATCAAATCCATCCGAGCGGCCGATCTTTTCAAGGATATGGAAGAAACCTTCCAAACGCTGCGCAAATATGGAGTCAAGCTAAATCCCCAGAAGTGCTTGTTCGGAGCAAAAGGAGGGCGTTTCTTGGGGTACATAGTGACCGAGCGGGGAATCGAAGCAAATCCCAGCAAGGTGAAAGCTCTGCAAGACATGCCGCCCCCAAGAAATACAAGAGAAGTGCAGAGGTTGACCGGTCGGATAACTGCTTTGTCCAGATTCATCTCCAAAACCGCCGACCGGAGCCTTCCATTCTTCAAGATTCTGCGCAAGGCTACTAAGTTCCAGTGGGATGAAGAATGTGACCGAGCGTTCGGAGAATTGAAGACATATCTTAATTCTCTGCCAGTGCTAGCCAAGCCGATCGGGGGTGAGTCACTTTATATTTATTTGTCGTCAACTGAGCATGCTGTAGGCTCAGCACTTGTGAGGGCAAGCGGCGAAGAGCAGCCGGTGTATTTTCTAAGCCACATTTTAAAAGATGCTGAATCTCGTTACACCGGGCTCGAGAAGTTGGCCTTTGCTTTGGTTCTAGCCGCTCGGCGCCTTCGACCGTATTTCTTGGCTCACACCATCATTGTCCGGACGAACAGTCCACTCGGAAGAGTACTGTTGAATCCAGAAGCGTCCGGACGGCTCATCAAGTGGACGACAGAATTAAGTGAATTTGACATCCAATATCAGCCCGATCGGCGATCAAAGCCCAATCCTTGGCTGATTTTGTGACCGAAGTGCAAAGGCCAGAGCCGGAAGCTATGTGGAGAATATATGTGGATGGGTCCTCCACTCGGCTCGGGAGTGGGATTGGAATATTGCTGCTCTCACCTCAAGAAGAGAAGATGCACCTATCCGTCCGGCTGGATTACAAAGCTACCAACAACGAAGCAGAGTATGAGGCCCTCATAGCCGGATTGCAGGCAGCCCGGCATGTGGGTGCTGGTCGGGTGACTCTCTATTCGGATTCACAGTTGGCCACTCAACAACTTTCTGGCACCTTTGAAATCAATAGTGTTCGGCTTAAACTCTACGTTGAGGCCTTTGAAAAACTCAAAGCTACTTTCCGAGATGTTCTTATACAGAAGATCCCCCGAACGGAGAACCAGGCAGCAGACGAGTTAGCCAAACTCGCGAGTTCAATAACACCGGTTGCCGTTCAGCAACCAATTGAAAAAGTACTGCTGGTGGCGCACGTCGATCGGATGCAAGGCCTCACGTTTCCAAGCGACTGGAGGACACCTATTATAGAATTTCTCCGTTCGGGCACCACACCCTCCGATGAATATGCAGCCCGGCTCCTCAGAAGAAGAGCCGGTCGGTTTACACTCATCGGAGATCAGCTTTACAAGAAAGCTTTCTCTCGCCCGTTGCTGAAATGTGTAAGCTCGGAGGACTCAGCTTACATCCTCCAGGAAGTACATCAAGGATCATGCGGGGGTCATCCGGGCGGGCGCTCATTGGCCAAGAAGATCCTCTTGGCCGGATACTTTTGGCCAACTTTACAAACAGATGCCGCTCGGACAGTATCTACCTGCCTTTCATGCCAGAAGTATCACAACTTCTCCCACCGACCGGCCGAAGAAATGAAGGCGTCAAGCATTTCATGCCCGTTCGACCAATGAGGAATGGATATTGTCGGTCCATTTCCGATGGCGGCTGGGTAGAGGAAATTCTTACTAGTGGCGGTAGACTATTTTTCCAAGTGGGTGGAGGCCGAGCCGCTAGCAAAGATCACTGAACAAATGGTTAAAAAATTCATCTGGCAACACATCATTTGTCGGTTCGGCATCCCTCGCCGACTAGTGTCTGACAACGGGCGGCAGTTCACAGGGAAGATGTTAGAGGATTGGTGCAAGAGCTACGGCATCGAGCAACATTTCACATCCGTGGCCTATCCTCAGAGCAACGGTCAAGCTGAAGTGGCCAACCGGGAAATTCTCCGCATCCTGCGCGCTCGGCTCGATCATTTGGGAGGAAGTTGGCCGGATGAAGTGCCGAGCGTCTTGTGGGCCATCCGAACGACGCCAAAAGAAGGGACAGGAGTCACACCGTTCCATTTGGTATATGGCGGCGAGGCCGTCATTCCGGTTGAAGTCGGCGTTGAGTCAGCCCGGATCCAGAGCTACGATGATGACAACGCCGAACGGAGAAACATGGAGCTGGATTTGGTAGAAGAGGAGAGGGCAAAGGCATCCGTTCGGCTAATGGCATACCGTCAGCGGATGAAGCAAAACTACAACCGGCGCGTCATTCCCAGGTCATTCCAGGTTGGCGATCTTGTCTGGAAGAAAGTCAAGCCGGCCGGTGAAGTCGGCAAGCTTGAAGCTCCATGGGCAGGTCCCTTCAAAATCATCGAGAAGCTCCGCTCGGGAGCGTATTATTTGGAGGATGAGGAAGGTCGGCAGCTAGATAGGCCGTGGAGAGCGAACCACCTCCAGCCTTACCGGGCAGGGTGAAAGGTGTGCCTATGTAAATCATCTTGTGTACTTTTTTCGACTGAATACTTGAAATGCAGAAACGAAAAATCAAGAGAACAAATAAGACATCGCCAACAAAAGAACGAAGGCCCCGAGCCGCTCGGCCGGAGGTAAATGGATCAAATTGGCGCCAAGCGCTCTAAAATTGAAGGCCCCGTACCATTCGGACGGAGGTATATTATCCCAGCCAAAATGCTCGACGAAGCAGACCCTGAGCCATTCGGCCAAGAGTGCGTTATCCGAGCTGGGTGAAAGGAACCAAAAGTGATAGAAAGGAGGGAAAAAAAAGCTTCGCCGAACAGAAGCGTCAAAATTAGACAGTCGTCTAGCCCAGACGTTAAACCGTAGAGCCGCGCCGACCGGCTATAAAAACCGAGCGGACAGTCCGACGAGCTCCGTCGTTAAAGATCGAGAGCCGCGCCGATCGGCTATAAACATCCGCGCCGACGAGCACCGTCGTTAAAGATCGAGAGCCGCGCCGATCGGCTATAAACATCTGCGCCGACGAGCACCGTCGTTAAAGATCGAGAGCCGCGCCGATCGGCTATAAACATCCGCACCGACGAGCACCGTCGTTAAAGATCGAGAGCTGCGCCGATCGGCTATAAACATTCGGGCGAAAGGCCGACGAGCACCGTCGTTAAAGATCGAGAGCCGCGCCGATCGGCTATAAACATCCGCGTCGACGAGCACCGTCGTTAAAGATCGAGAGCCGCGCCGACGAGCACCGTCGTTAAAGATCGAGAGCCGCGCCGACGAGCACCGTCGTTAAAGATCGAGAGCCGCGCCGATCGGCTATAAACATCCGCGCCGACGAGCACCGTCGTTAAAGATCGAGAGCCGCGCCGATCGGCTATAAACATTCGCGCCGACGAGCTCCGTCGTTAAAGATTGAGAGCCGCGCCGATCGGCTATAAACATCCGTGCCGACGAGCACCGTCGTTAAAGATCGAGAGCCGCGCCGATCGGCTATAAACATCCGCGCCGACGAGCACCGTCGTTGAATATCGAGAGCCGCGCCGATCGTCTATAAATATCCGCGCCGACGAGCACCGTCGTTAAAGATCGAGAGCCGCGCCGATCGGCTATAAATATCCGTGCCGTCGAGCTCCGTCAAAGATCGAGTGCCGAACTCGCGACTGTGAACTTGGACGGAACTGAGGACGTCAAATAATGAGCGTTCGCAAGTACTAAATTAATTAGGTCCGATCGGCCGTCGGTTTGCCAATACTTCCCGTGCACTGAATGCAAACAGTATAGTTAAGCGCTAAGCGATTTTGAGGAAACGAGTCAATTGATTAACCCGATCGGGCGTTTAGTAGGAAACCCGGGGAGCCCAACAGATTATACGAATAAACAGCAACACAGTAAAGAGGGGCAATGAAAGGCAAACAAAAAATACAAGGAACATAAGGGGGCCGAACGGCACGTACAAAATATGTTGCATCCGCCGAGCGGATGAAATACAGAAAGCACTTAACTCGCCTCACTCAGGGTCTTCAAAATTAAAAAAGGCGTCCGGGATGTCATCAATCATGGCCGCCAGGTCGGAGGCGGGAATATGCATTCCCTCGGGAAGGTGGCCACTCTTCTTCAAATACGCCATGGTGACCTTGACCGCCTCGGCGAAAGTTGAGGAGACGTTGTCGCGGAATTTTGCGCCGAACTGCTCCGAGTGGAGATATTCTTGGCGCGCTGCTGCTAAGCGACTCGGCTCTCCCTCCTTAAACTTTTTGAGTGCCGCTCGGGAAGCGGTTAAAGTATCTTGGACAGCCTTCAAGTCCACCTCGGCCTTTGTGCGTTCTGCCGAACGGATCTCCCGCTCGGTATTCAGCTCGGCCTCTAGCTTCTTAGACTGCTGATCTAGGGCCCGGACTTCGACTTTCATTTTATCCAGATCAGCAATCGCTCGCCTCTTCCGGCCACTGGCGCGCTTCACGTCCCCGTCCCGCTCCTTCACCAAGTCTTCGAGTCGGGCCACCTCTGCAGCCAGATCGGCAGCCTTTTTCTGTTCGGCCTCGAGGGTTTGTTTCTCCCGCTCGGCCGATGGACCTCCCGATACTTGGAGTTTTTCCAGGAGATCCTCCAGCTCGGCTAGCCGGTGGCTGGTGGCGATTTGCTCAGCCCAACGCTGTAAGGAAATAATAAAATCAGAAATCAAACAATAGCATGGCACATGAAGAAAGATGAATTTACCTGTGTGGCCTGCTGCATGTTGTTGTCGCCGAGCTGCTTGGGCGTCATGAGGGCCACTTGAATCTGCGCGTCCTCAAAAAGCTTGGCGAGCGGACCCGTCAAGGTTATTTCGTGAACGGGGCTCGATGGCCGATCGGAGGACAGTAAATATTCCTCCGATGGGAATCGGAGGGTAGTCTTGATGGTCGGATGGCCGGACGGCGTTTCTTCAGTTGCGGCCGCCTGATGCGAGGACTCCCCTATGGTGGAAGTTTCGCCCAACCGACGTAAGCGGCGACGAGTCCGGGGAGGAGAGCCGGAGGGCTGTGCGGTAGGCGAAGCCACGGGGGTCCCGATCTGTGATGGCGTGCGAGCAGGCGAAGTTACGCCGATCGGCGCCTGTGGTTCCCCCTCTTGGGGCGGCGGAAGGCTGGAGTCTCTTCGACGTTTCCGCCGAACCTCCAATGGTGGATCTCCAACCTGGGGGACGCCCAGCTCGGTGGGGGCTGAGGAAACAGGATCCGCCTCAACCTCCGTTGAAGCGGATGGGGCAGCTTCTGTTTCAGGGGCGAACTGCGCTCCCCCCTCTCCTGCATCTGCCGGGCGGCTGGGGATGAGACCCCGCTCGGCGAGCTCTTTCTTGGTGGCCGCTTCAATCTCCACGGACTTTAATTTCAAGTGAGCGGTAGCCTTGGAGCGCCACATGACTTCAGCTGCAGTAAAAGAAATTAAAATCAATTAGACAAAAAAGACTAAGAGAGTAAAGGATCCTTACTCATGCGGAAGGGGAGATTTGCCCGAACGGGAGACAATCCGAAAATATACAACACCCCCTTGAGAAGCAACTGGTCGATCTTGTATCGCTGACCGGATAACCAGTTCGCCGCATGAAGATAGGCTGGGTTGCTTCTGAACTTGCCGAGCTCCGGCTGAGTCGGCACAGCGGTCTGCCATTTGGTTTGGAATGCTGGCCGCTCGGGAAGTCGGATATAGAAGAAAAACTCCTTCCAGTATTTGTTGGAGGTCGGCATATTATCAAAAAATCTAAAGCCTATTCTACTTTGGAAGATAAAAGTGCCCGGCTCGGATTGTTTGGGGTAGAAGAATAAGTGGAATATTTTGGGGTCAAGAGGGATACTGTGCAGCGACCACCCCGCTCAGCAGCCTAAAGGAATTCGGCACAAGTTGGCCGAGCGGGATGCGAAAATAGTTACAAACCTCTAAAATAAAGGGATGGGTAGGAAATCTAAGGCCGCCCTGGAATTGGTCTAGAAAAAAGCAAATGGTGCCGATCGGGGGGTCATGTGGTCGGTCAGTCGGGTCGGCTACAACTATTTCATAGTTATCGGGAATCCCATACGTCCGAACAAGACGCCGAGCGCCCTCCTCATCAAATCGGCTCTCCATGGTCAAGTACCAAGGGCCATGAACACCAACAGCGGGTTCGGAAGAGCTTGCCATCTCGAAGAAGCAAAAAGATAGCAAGAAATCGAAGGAATGGGAACAAAGGAGGCAGAACAAGTTGGGAAGGCCTTGTAAGGGAAGGGAGAAGCTTACTGAGGGAAGGTAGACAGAAAGGATCACCAGAGAGCCGAAGACCACCAAGAGGCGAGAGCTGGGACGGCCGGAATGATGCAGCAGCAGCGGGCACCTTCGACGGAGAATACGCGATGAAACAGAGAATGCGGCGTAAAAGGCGAAGACGAGGGCTTTATACGAACGAGGCTGGTCGGCCTCGTCCGTCGGATGCAGGTCACGGAAGACGAAGTCATCATCTAACCGTCCGTTTCAAAATAACCAGCGTCCCATCGTACGGATCATCACCGCCACGCGAGAAGAGCCACGTGGCGCTCTGTCGCCAGGCACAATTAATGCGCCCATACCGCGCATGCTTCGACTTAATGGAGAGGATTTGCGTGATTTTAGAGAAGATCTAGACAAACAAATATCCACATTAAGCGACAAGACAACCGAAATGAAGAGCCGAACGGCTGAATTTGGCAGAATGGCCGAACGGCCCCAAGAATATTATAAGCTATGGAAAGGCGGCGACCGCCCGCTCGGGCACGTATAGTCCAGTCAGTCGGACTCACTGCCTCCTTCGACTAGACTTGAAGGGAAGGCAAGTGATCCGGCGGTAAGAATGGGGGACCCACTTCCTAAAGGGTCTCAGCTTAAGGACCGATGAAGCGCTGACTAAGCGGTTGATGGCCGCGCCGAGCAGCTGAGTAGGTCCGAGCGGAGCTAGAGATAAAGGGCCGAGCGGGAGTCCGCTCGGCTGGGGCCAAAGGGCCGAGCGGGTTGTCCGTTCGGCCAAGATAAGGGCGAGAGTACAAAGGTGGCCGAGCGGCCTATGCGCTCGGCTCGGGATATGGGATATCAGCAGAAGCATGTCTGATGATTAGGCCGTACACAAGATCGCACGATGGAGGATCTTGCCGTCACATCATGGAAAGGTTGATACAGTAGCAGTATGGCCTCATGGACGTCTTTCTGACAGATCCATATCTGGGCATGGCCCTTCTGACAGACCCATACCTGGGCATGGTCAAAGGCAGGTGGTTGCTTTGATTGGCGCGCCCAGGCTTATTCGAGGGGTCTATATAAGGCCTCCATTTCTTCACCGGAGGTATGCAAAGTCTTCATCTTGAGGCCACCTTTCTGTTATTCCTCGCCTGACTTGAGCGTCGGAGGGCCGTCGCCGGGACACCCCTCCCGGCTCGGTTTTGCTGCAGGTTCACCGGAGCACTTGAGGATCCAGCAGGGAGCGCCACGTGCCCAGTGTCCGTTGACTCCTGGTTCGGACAGGATCAGCGGGCAACCCATACATATATTTTATTAAATTATCTATAAGTATCATCATATTATGAGTAAGTATATCTTTTATATATTATAATTATATTTCTTATGTCATATTAGTGTTATAATTTTTTTTTTAGTAGGATTTTTGAAAATTTATATTCTGAATTGTCGACACATGAGTTTGATCGCTTATGCCAAGAAGAATTTGCAACATGGTTCAAATCATATGTAAGTAAACATTTTACATTTGGTTAATACATATGTAAACTTCTAACAATTATTGTATTTGATTTTAGGTTCATGATAATCGAGCTCATCTTTAAAAAGAAATGTTATTTCAACTTTCATGGGGTCCAAAAGCATTGGTACGTACTATTGGATCGTGAAAGTCGATAGAGGAGGGTGAATATTGATTTTAAACTTTATCGAGAGATTACACAGCGGAAAATGTATAAGTGAAAAGAAAAGAGCAACGCTAACACAGTTCGATTTACTTGGTTCGGAGCCTGTGTCGACTCCTACTCCAAGGCCCGAACACAAGGGTGCTTTTGATGGGCAATTCACTAGCAATTCGAAGGTTTGATTACAAATTAAGTATAAGAATGCTAATGACAAAAATAAAACAATACCGACAAAGAAAGAAACTAGAGGAACAGTGTGTTGTCGGAGTTTTGCAGCGTCACAGGAGAACAAGAGATCAGATTATGAGTTCTAAGTTAATGATCTGACTCCAGCCTTGACCCTCCTTATAAAGGAGGTTCGGGGCGCCTGGAACCTTCAGGGCGCCCTGGATGTGACGTAGCCGAGCCAATCAGTGAACTCCACTTGGTGAGGCGACGTCGGGGATAAGTTTTTGCCTCCGGGCGCCCGGGTACCTCCCGAGCGCCCGGGCCCCAATTTTCCAACAGCTTCCTTCCTGCAAGAAAATGTTAGTCCGGAGGCAAAAATATATAATACATATATCCTGTAAAACAGAATGTTAGCACAGTTTAAGTTAAACAATTAGAGTATTAATTAGATTCCGTCTGTCCGAGACCGGAATCTAGTCAAGATCTCGACTTAGAGTTCTGAAATGGTTCTAAGTCGGATTAGCGCCTAAGTTTCCTTTCCGGGAATGCGTACTTACAGTCACTCCCCTCCAGTGACTTACCTTTACTTACCTGTCAGACGCCCGGTCATCCCTTCGACCCGTCTGGACTTTACGCCAGCTATCCGGTCAGCCCGTCGACGTAGCTGGACTTTGTGCCAAACGTCCGGTCAGCCCGTCGATCCGTTTGGACTTCGTGCCAGCTATCCGGTCGGCCCGTCGACCTAGCTGGGTTTCGTGCCAGACATCAAGTCAGTCTGTCGACTTGTCTGGACTTCTCTTGCATACTCGATCAGAGTGTTAGATAACGACAAAACTAACTTAACATATTTTGTCATTCATCAAAACTTGAGTTAGACCGTTAGTGCTAACCGCACCAACAATCTCCCCCTTTTTGATGCAATGACAACTTGGTTAAGTTAGTGATAAATATGCATGTAAGAAACCAAGCATAAGGTACTTTAACCTTAAGGTTGTTAAGTTAGCTTTTAGATTTTGTTCTGTTCAGTTCGTTCAACTAACTTAACCACCTAACCCTCCCCTTTTGGCATTCATCAAAATAATATAGAACAACAAGTTAGAAAAAATCAAGGTCAAGAAATTTTAGAACTGTAAGACAGATTATCTTGGGGAAGTATAACATAGAAAATGATTTAACTCTTTAACTTTCAAAACTAAATAAGATTTTATTTTTTCAAGACTTAGTTTGTAAAATCCAATTTTCAAAACCAACTTTTGAAACTAAGTAAAATCTGTTTTCAATTTTAAGTTTGTAACCTTCAATTTTCAAAAAATATATATATTTTAAAAATATAATTTTTCAAAACGAAGTATAAAAAAGGAATCTAAGTTACAAAACTTATTTTTCAAAGTCAACTTTACAAATCTAAGCTTAGAAGGTCTAAATATCAGAACTAACATGATTTTAAAAAGTTTAAAGTTCGAAAATAAACCTATGTTTAAAACAATCCAATTAACGAAATCTTAGTTTCAAAATCAATTTCCAAAATCATGTTTGATTTTGTAAAAACTTTAAAAAAATGTACAATCTGATTTTACAACCTTTTAGATAAATTTTCAAAAGTATGTTTTGAAATTCAAATATGATTTTCAAAAATTGAGGACTCCAATTTTCAAAACCAACTTTTTAAAGCTAAGTTTGGAAGATTTAAATTAAAAGGTGTCATTTTCAAGATTAAAATTGAAAAGTTTAAAATTTGAGACATAAAGCACATTTTCAAAAACTAATTTTATCTTTCAAAACTAATTTTAAAATTTTTAAACACTGAGTTTTGATTTGTTTTTAAAAAGAGATATTTTGTAAAAAGTAAATAAAAATAATTAACCTCTCCTTGAACCTGACATTATAAAATCTGTCTAACCAGTTAGCTACTAAATTTATTTTACTGAACTGGTACAGTAAACAAAGTTCCGCAAGTTATAGTGGCTAATAACCTCTATAACTGGAACACATGAACGTAAGATAAACTCTCTATCTAGGCACTTAGTCCTAATAGGCACATAAATAGTCGATTCAAACTTAATCCTAAGTTCGTCAGTAGGGAAACTAGGGTCAATACTAGCAGCCGAGGGACCAGCACCAGATCTAGAGCGTTTTCTACATTATATAAAAAATCTATACTTAAGCAAGTAATCAGTGAAATATTTAAAGAAACTTAGGAGGACAAAGAGAGTTATCGAGGCATCGTGACTAAATTTTTAGAGATGATGACCTCGGTTGATTCGCAACAGCGTAATAATCGCGGAATGAAGTAAAATTTTAATTTTGATCACTCTCGCGGTAAAACTCGGAAGGAACCTTAACGAGAGTGAAGAAGATGTGGGGCAAAAGGAGAGGGCGCCCCTGCCCCCCTATATAGAGGGGGTTGCGGGCGCCCGAACCGTTCCCGGGCGCCCGGGATAAGGCGAGGTGGGGCGCCCGGAGTCCCTTCCGGGCGCCCCGGAAGGGAATACCAGGGGCGCACACCCCTGATTTTTTACTTTGGTTTTTTTAAAATAATTTTTAAAGTTTCTAAAAGAATTTTTTTAAAATAATTTTTAAAGTTTTTAAAAGAATTTTTAAGATTTTTTTTAAAATATTTTTTTTAAAAAAGAGATTTTTAAAGTTTTAAAAGAGTTTTTAAAATAAAAAGGTTTTTAAAGTTTTTTTAAAAAAATAATTTATAAAATAGTTTTTAAAAGAATTTATAAAATAATTTTTAAAGTTTTTAAAAGAATTTTTAAAATATTTTTTTAAAGTTTTTAAAAGAATTTTTAAAGTAATTTTTAATTCTTTTTAAGAATTTTTAAAATAATTTTTAAATAATTTTTAAAATATTTTTTAAAGTTTTTAAAAGAATTTTTAAAATAATTTTTATTTTTTAAAAAATAATTTTTAAAGTTTTTAAAATAATTTTTAAAGTTTTTAAAATAATTTTTAAAGTTTTTAAAATAATTTTTAAAATAGTTTTTAAAGTTTTTAAAGGAATTCTTAAAATAATTTTTAAAGTTTTTAAAAGAATTTTTAAAATAATTTTTAAAGTAGTTTTTAAAGTTTTTAAAATAATTTTTAAAGTTTTTTAAATAATTTTTAAAGTAGTTTTTAAAGGAATTTTTAAAATAATTTTTAAAGTAGTTTTTAACATTTTTAAAGGAATTTTTAAAGTAGTTTTTAACTTTTTTAAAGGAATTTTTAAAATAATTTTTAAGGTTTTTAATATAATTTTAAAGTAGTTTTTAAAGGAATTTTTAAAATAAATTTTAAAGTTTTTTTTAAAATAAAAATAAAATAATTTTTAAAGTTTTTAGGTTAATTTTAATTTAATTTAATTAAAATTTTAATTTAAAATTTTAATTTAATTTAGTTTAATTTTAATATAATTTAATTTAAATCTTTAATTTAATTTTAATTTAATTTAAATTGAGTCCTTAGTCATCTCACCCGATTTATGTTTTTAATCAGGAAATCCTATAATTTTGTGAGATGAATTAGGTTCAATTTTAGGATTTGGTTTAACTTTGTGTTAGATTCAAGTTTAGCTTTGGGCTCAACAAATATGCATTCTTTGGATAAACTTCTAGGCTATGGTGATTCACTTGGACATCATTAAAGTAACTATGCCTTCGAGGTTTTCCAAATAGTCCTATCCACTGAACTTAATATAAAACCTTGGTCTAACTAGTTAGGATCCATAGAGGGTAGCTTTGGTTAGTTCCACTTAGCCAAATGCACCAGGTCAAAGTCATATCTTCCTAGACATGCATAGAATGAGCTTCCCTAACGTACTATCATCCAAAATTTCACCAGTACCATGAGTCAAATTAAACTTAGTCTCTTTCTAATTAGTCCTTATTATCCTGCTGGGTAGGTTGGTTTGGGTTACCCTGTTGGGTAGGTTAGTTTTGGAGGTGTCAGCTATTCTGGAGTCTTCCCCTGAATCATTGGCCTTTAATTTTTGGTTCTTGGTTTATGTCTGTTCTTTTTGTAGTTGTAATTTATTTGATGATATTCTAAGTTTTGGTGTGGCTTAAAATATTTAGATTTTGAATTTGTTGGTCTAGGTTTGTATTTTAATTTTTAATTTGGTTTTATATAATATATTTTCTCTTTGGGTATGTAGTATTGGTTAAGTCCTACTTGCGTGGTTAAACACGCTTTCGGAACCCAAGCTTTACTTGTTGGTTTATGTTGGGTTATTAATGATTTAAATATTTTATTTGAACTTGACTTATAGCTAAGTTCGATTTTGTTGTAAATTACTTTTTGATTATTTAAGATTAAATCTAATTTTTAGATCTTGTTATAAATTTTTCTAAGATTTCTTTTAATTTATTAATTTCTATTTTTAGTGATAAATTCTCCTCCTCAAGTGTTAGATCTTGAGTTGGATTATGTTTTGTAATTTGTTCCTTGAGGTTTTGGTTTTCCTCAAGGAGTAATTTGTTTTCATTTTCTAATTTAACTAATTTCCTATTTAACAAGAAATCATTTTAAAGAATTTTTGATTTAAATTTTGGTATACCTCTTCGGAACCTTCAGAAACGAGTACGGACTTGTGGCTCGATTCGGGTTCAGACCCGTCTTCCAATTCGTCCTCCGACTCTGCTTCACGGGCCATCAGCACGAGGTGGCTCTGGTGTTTCTGATCTTCGGCCTCCGATTCATCCGAGGAAGAGTCGTCCCACGTTGCTTTGAGGGCCTTCTTTTTGGTCATCTTCGGTTTGTCATTCTTCAATCTCGGGCACTCGTTCTTGCAGTGGCCCTTCTTGTTATACCCGAAGCACATCACATTCCTTGGTTCGGTTGGAGAGTTGATCTTCTTCAGGTCCTTCTTGCTGAAGCTCTTCTTCCTCCTAGTGAACATATTCCTTACCAGGTTCACCAGGTACTCTTCGTCTTCAGAATCCTGGTCAGAATCTTCTTCAGGTTCAGGCTTGTTCTTCTTTTCTTTGGAGGAACCTGTAAACAAAGCAATACCTTTCTCGGTCCTAACATTAGTTTACTCGTGTAATTCTAATTCGCAAAACAGTTCATCTAATTTTAATTTCGATAAATTTTTAGAGATTTTGTAGGCATCCACGATAGATGCCCACAAAGTGTTACGCGGAAAAGCGTTTAACGCGTACCTTATTGATCTCTGTTTTCCATCTGGTGGCCTATCGCGTGGAGCCCATTAAGGATGTCCTTGATCCTCGTGTGAAGCTGACTCTTCGTTTCTCCTTCCTGCATTTTTATATTAAATATTCTATTTAATAACAAATCACGTTTCATTACCTTAGCGTCGCTGGTTCCTTCGTGCAGCTCGATCAACTTGTTCCAAAGTTCTTTCGTGTTCTGGTGCGGTCCTACCCGGTTCAGCTCTTCCCTTATCAGTCTGCATTGTAGCGTGTTGATTGCCTTGTTCTCCGTCGATGCTTTCTTCTTCATGTCCGGAATCCACTGTTCCGGATCCAGTGGATTTCCGGAGTTGTCAACTGGTGCTCTGTAGGCTTTTATGATGCTGAGCCATTGGTCGAAGTCCTCTTCAGGTAGACTTCCATCATTTTCTTCCAGTACGGAAAGTCATTCCCGTTGAATAGGGGAGGACGTACCGTGCTGAAGCCTTCAATCTGAGACATGATGACCCTGCACACAATAAAGCAACGGCAAACAAAGTCCCAAGACTTGGTCTTGGATTAGTAGTGCAGGAAGAATTAAGAATAATAAAAAGAGCTAAATTGGTGTTGCACCAATTTAGATTTAATTGTAACGAAAAAATTTCTAAAAAGGTAATAATACCAGTTTGGAATTATGCGAAAAATTGAGAGCTGAAAACGAATAAAAGGAAAGTTTCACCCCCTTGTCTGATTGGTGGTTGCACCAAACCAGAGTGGTACCTGCTCTGATACCACTTGTTGGATCGTGAAAGTCGATAGAGGGGGGTGAATATAGATTTTAAACTTTATTGAGGGATTACGCAGCTGAAAATGTATAAGCGAAAAGAAAAGAGCAACGCTAACACAGTTCGATTTACTTGGTTCGGAGCCTGTGTCGACTCCTACTCCAAGGCCCTCACACAAGAGTGCTTTCGATGGACAATTCACTAGCAATTCGAAGGTTTGATTACAAATTAAGTACAAGAATGCTAATGACAAAAATAAAACAATACCAACAAAGAAAGAAACTAGAAAAAAAGCTCGTTGTCGGAGTTTTGCAGCGTCACAGGAGCACAAGAGATCAGATTGTGAGTTTTGAGTTAATGATCTAACTCTAGCCTTGACCCTCCTTATAAAGGAGGTTCGGGGCACCTGGAACCGTCAGGGTGCCCTGGATGTGACGTAACCGAGCCAATCAGTGAGCTCCACTTGGTGAGGCGACGTTGGGGATAAGTTTTCGCCTCTGGGCGCCCGGACCTCCGGGCGCCCCGGTACCTCCCGGGCACCCGGACCCCAGTTTTCCAGCAGCTTCCTTTCTGTAAGAAAACGTTAGTCCGGAGGTAAAAATATATAATACATATATCATGCAAATAGAGTGTCAGCACAGTTTAAGTTAAATAATTAGAGTATTAATTAAATTTCGTCTGTCTGAGACCGGAATCTAGTCAAGATTTCGACTTAGAGTTCCGAAATGGTTCTAAGTCGGATCGGCGCCTAAGTTCCCTTCCCGGGAATGCGTCCTTACAGTCACTCCCCTCTAGTGACTTACCTCTACTTACTTGCCAGACGTCCGATCAGCCCTTCGACCCGTCTGGACTTTACGCCAGCTATCTGGTCAGCCCGTCAACCTAGTTGGACTTCGTGCCAAACGTCCGGTCAGCCCGTCGACCCGTTTGGACTTCGTGCCAGCTATCCGGTCGGCCCGTCGACCTAGCTGGACTTCATGCCAGAAATCAGGTCAGCCCGTTAACCTGTCTGGGCTTCTCCTGCACACTCGATCAGAGTGTTAGATAATGACAAAACTAACTTAACATATTTTGTCATTCATCAAAACTTGAGTTAAACCGTTAATGCCAACCGCACCAACACGTACTTGGCTGACTTATTTTATAAATGGTTATAATTTTTATACTCAAGAATATGGGATGGGAAAGAGTACAATGAATAGTGGGATTTGTATTCAGTCATCCAATGATGGAGGTACAAGTAATGATTTTTATGATTTGCTAGATGAAATTATAGAGGTAGAATATCCTGGGCTAGAAATGCGAGTAAATATTATTTATGTGTCACTGGTTTGACTCTGCCAAAGGGACGAAGGTGCATTCATGATATAATTTAGTTGAAATAAATCATAAAAGATTATATAAAAAATATGAACCATTTGTATTGGCACAATAAGCAATTCAAGTATTTTATACGCTTCATATCCTTGTTTGAAACGTGATAAAATTGATTGGTAGGCTGTTTGTAAAACAAAAGCACGGAAAAAAATTGAAGCACATTAGAAAGACATTACATATCAACAGGAGAAACTTGTGAATACATTTTAGATCGAGAAATATATTATTCCAACATTACGAAATCCCAGGGGAGTAGTGATAAACGTGGATGCAAATAGGGGTGTAAAAAATGAACCCGACTTGACGACCCAACCCGAGTCGACCCGAAAAAAATCAGGTTCGGGTTGGACATTTTCGAGTTTGGGTCGGGTTCAGGTTGGAGGGTTGGAGAGCAAAAAAATTTCGGGTTGGGTCGGGTCGGGTTCGGGTTGACCCGGGTTGACTTAAATATATGATTTTGTGGGTTTTTTTGGGGTTAAATCAAATTTTATTTTAAAATTTTATATGTTTTTATGTATATTAATATCATGTTTGTATGATAATGATGGAGTATTGAGATAAAAGTGAAGAATTATAGCGAAAATAACCCAAACAAGTCTTTTTTAATCGGATTTTCGGGTTATATAGGTCGGGTTCGAGTTGATCGGGTTGGTCGGGTTCGGGTTGAGGTGTTTTGGGTTGAACTTGGGTTTGGGTCAGGTTCGGGTTGGGTTAAAAAAAAAACTCAACCCGACCCGACCCACCCGAATTGACACCCCTAGATGCAAATGAAATTGATGATGATGTGGAGGAAGTGGAAGACGAAGACGAAGACGAAGAGGAAGAGGAAGAGGAAGAGGATGACGACGTCGTGGATGAGGATGAGGATGACAATGACAATGAGGACTTTGATTGTTAATAATGGGTAAGTTTTGTTATCTTAATATAAAATAATTATGATCTTTAATTTTCATATAAGGTACTATTTTGTTAGTAATTTTTTTTAAATCTATAACTTTAAAACAATCATAGCTTAATTGTTGTATATCTAATAACTCATTCTTAAACTTATATATATTATCTGTTAATGCTCTATATTTCTTGCTATATATTATAAGTCATTAGAGGTGATATCTATCGTCAAAGGAATCTCACACACTCTCTTTTAACAAATATGGTAAATTTTTTTATGTTATTTATTATGCAGCATTATATTTTTAACTTTATCCTATTTTTAAATTTTCAGAACATATTTAGACGGGGAGAACGTAGATGAAGTTCGCATGGCCAGGCAGCACCTAGCAGTGTACCTACACCCGTCCCTGATAAGCCTGTAGGACTATCACATTCAACTTCACAAGTACAGGCAGGACCATCACATTTCCCTACGCCAATTCATGCAGAACCATCACATTCACCTTCGCCAGTACATGCAGGACCTTCACATTCACCTTCGCCAGTACAAGCAGGACCATCACATTCTCCTTTGCCAGTACCTTCACCGCAAAATTTGGTAGATTCGGTTCCTACCAGATACTCATTTTCTGAGATCCAGGATGTTCGAATATTTATTGTCCCCTGCAGAGATTCGTAAGAATAAAATTAATATTTTAATTTTTTATTCTATATTTTTTAATTATGATTATAAAGTAGGATTAAAACTTGATTTGATCACTTCAATTATCAATTTTTATTGAGTTTATTTAATTTTAATATTTAAGTTCTGATATGCATCACTTCATTCTATTCCATGCTCTAATAGTATAATTGAGTTACTTTATGTTCAACTATATCATGAGATTACTTAATTCTATCTTTAATCATCCTCATTTTATGATAAAATCTAAAAAAAATTTGATGTGCTACTTTATTTTCAACTACACATCTTTATTCTTAATAATGAAAAGCTCTAAGAGTGATTCAATGTGGTACCTTTTTTTTTATCAATTAGACCATTAGATTAGTGTATGATCATTATTCGTTCTCTCATTTATGAAAAACTATGAACAATCTTTAATTAGCAATGATACTTTTCATGTATTTTATATATTAAATAATTGGACTATTTAACCATTAGACTAGATTGGATTGTGGTAGTTACAAGACATAACCAATTATAATTGCAAGTTTAGGGATCTTAAAAATATGGTTACCCCTATCTTATATTTTTAAACTGTTCTTGTTACTATTGTATTTAATATTCTTCATTTATCATAGGTTTGAAAATTCGATAAGTATTGTGTTGGGATGTATACTATAAGCCTAGTTTTTCTATGAACATCTGTTTTAAAATATTTTGAAATGAGAATCACTTTGGTCGAATGTTTACATTTTATATATATATATCAATACAGTTGTTCATTTAATTTATATTGTAGATAACATGGTGTGTGGTGTCACACAGAAGATCATGTTATCGGTTTCTTATAAATTATAAATAGTAGCTCACAACCAAGATGGATTGAGACAAACCATTGGAACGGTTGTAGTGTAATTTGGTATTAGTCTGTCTTGACTATAAAATTACACTAGTACACTATGTGTGTATTGAGCATGACTGTTTGAGGTTGTTCTATTTGTACTGACTACATAAAAGAATAAAACCTTTGTTATTATGGGTGTGCGTCCTCTTAATCCATATATAATAACAAGCATGTATACTTAGTATTTATTTCTTTAACTTATTAATGGGTGAGATTTATTTGTTAAATCAATAGGCCCGATGAGTTGGGAAATAGTACTGTTTATATGGTGTGTTGTTGATTATAGAAGGAATCTGTGTCCTAATTATTTAGGCTGATGATGTCCCCTTGAGGAGCTCATAAGGATTATCATATAAATCTTGCAGATGAACTTAGTCCGGCATGATAATAAAGTTGAGTGGTACTACTCTTGGAATCAAATGTTAATTAATTGAGTTGTCGATAACTCAATTAATTAACGGACATACGATATCTTAAATACAGGGAGATTAACGCACTCATGATAAGAAGTAGCCCATATTGTAATATGGATTGGTGCGGTTGTTCAATAATAATCATTTAGTGGTATGAGTTGTTATTGATGGACTTAAGTTGGGTGTTCAAGCCGAACACAGGAAACTCAAGCCAATCAGGAGACCTAAACCAATTCCTCCTCTAGGTCCCTGTTGTAGCCTCTATATAAAGCCTCGCATCCACCCATCCAATGAGTTGTTGTTTGATTTTCGGCGCCACCTCCTCTCCTAGGGTCGGCGGCATCACCTCCTCTCCTAGGGTCGGCGGCATCATCTCCACCTCCTAGGGTCGGCGGCATCATCTCCTCCTCCTAGGGTCAGCGACATCATCTCCTCCTCCTAGGGCCGGCGACATCATCTCCTCCTCCTAGGGCCAGCGGCGCCATCTCCACCTCCTAGGGCCAGCGGCGCCATCTCCACCTCCTAGGGCCAGCGCCACCTTCTTCTTCCCCTAGGGCCGATGCCACCTCTTCTTCTCCTTGGTGGCGACGCCTCTTCTTCTCCTTGGTGGTTGGCGCCTCTTCTTCTCCTTGGTGGCCTGCAGCTTGGAAAAGAAGAAGAAGAGTAGAAGGTGCCTCATCCTAGAGCTTCTCTTGGTGGTCGGAGATTTGGAAACAACAAGTGGAAGGGTGTTTGTTATCTTGGTAGATCGTCACCCACACAACGTCCAAGAAGAGGAGAGGGATACAACAGAAAATCAAGAGGTCTTTAGCTACAAAGGAAAGATACAACTAGTTCTTTAATTCCGCTGCGTAATTAGTCTAGTTTTCTTTGTATCGATTTTGAATACCAACATAAGAGGCCAGTGATCTTATACTTCAATCAATGTGTGCTTTGATCCGTTAAGAACTTGCTTGATTGATCAAACACATATCTGATCGAACATGTGGGTTGCTAGGAAAAGTTTTGTACTTGTACAATTTTTGTACAGGGAAATTTAAATAGAACGGAATTCCAGCGTCTTCAAGAGGTATCAGAGCATGTTCTCTGGTTCTGTGTGATTGGTTTTTGGTTAAATTATGCACTGCTCATATACAAGTTTAGGCAGGATAATAGTAGGATGTGCTAGAAAGATTAACTTTGTGGTTGCAGGCATCCTAGGTCCAACTATTATGGCTTTTTGTGTTTGTGTATGATTTAAACCCTCGAGCATGTCGAGGTTGTGATGTGTGTGCATGATTGTAATAATTAAATACGGTCGGTTGCTGTATTATTATTTTTTTACATTCTGTTCGATCTAGAGTACATGAAAAATTCCTTTGTAGAATATAGGATTGATAAATGTAAATTTTTATTTTTTTTATTGCGGCTTGTATCCTTGCTATGCATGGTGCTATTTTGAGGACCGGAGGCGCGGCGAAGAAGGAAGCGAGATAGATGCGACGGCATGATCCATTGGCGGCATATTGGAGGACAGCGTTGGATGAGGTCATAATAGTTGAAAATTTTATTTTCATATTTATTGCCTTTATATGTTATTTATGTGTTGTGATGCTGTGCTTATGTGCTGTGATGTGTGTGCATGTTAAAATTCCTCAATTTAAATAACTAAGTAGGAGAGAGATTATTTAAATAAATTCCACGGTCTCCATTACTGGTTTGTAAGTGATGCATTCAAACTTGCACGTTGATTTTAAGTGTCTTCCTCCATATCGGATGAGTTTGTTTGCAGATCACTAGATCAAACTTCCTCTATGGATGATTATAGGAAATTATTTAGGTATGTGTGATCTTTTCCATCTAAAGGGGCACAATCCTAATTAATGGACTAAGTATCAAGTAATGGTATATACTTAGGTGTATTTAATAGTATCCTCCTCATCGGAGTCACTGCTATTATTTGTGTGGTCGAAAAGGAACCAACTATTAATTTTATTTGCCATAAAGTTAGGTTGACAAGATGATAAAATTAATGGGTAAAACCTCCTCTTACAAATGTTTGAATTAGTATACATCCACACTATCGTAGCATACAAAATTCACGGTATTTTGAGGTGTTGGTGAATTTAAATTATATTGTTTGAGAAATCAATATTATTTTAAATTCTAAAGTTTTGACCAAATATTTTATTTTGTGATTCTCAGTATTTTAAAATGACTTTCAATCCTCTTGCTATTATTTAAAAATAAAATAAACTTATTGGTTCAAATTATATTGATTGGAAATGGAACTTGGACATTGTCTTAATTGCTGAAGAATATAAGTTTGTACTTCTTGAGGTCTGTCCTAGCGTGCTTGATAAAGATTCTAGTAGAGGAGATAGAGAGACATAGGAAATGAGTCAAGGCAGATGAGATGACCCGGTATTACATTTTGGCTTCTATGTCAAATGTGCTGCAACATCAGCATCAGGCCATACCCACTGCCTATGACATGATGCTCAATTTCAAGGAACTCTTCGGACACCAGAATCGGGCTGTCAGGCAGAAGGTCATGAGAAACTTAATGATGACCACCATGACTGAGGGGACATCTGTGAGGGATCATATTCTCAAGATGATGGCTCATTTGAATGAGATGGAAGTCCTTGGAGCTGAAATCGATGGTGAAACCCAGGTCGATATAATTCTCCAAACGTTGCCCAAGAGTTTTGAACAGTTCCGCCTGAACTACAACATGAACAAAAGGGTTTATTCGTTGGCAGAACTTCTGACAGAACTCCAAGCGGCATAAGGGATATTTCGTCAAAGTTCTAAAGTTCACATTGTTGAAAATGTTTCTACCTCTAAGCCGAAAGGCGGAAAAAAGAAGAAGAAACAAGTTGGTTCAGCAAAGAAAGTGATTCGACCTCAAAGGACTGGGCCGCAGGCAAGTGTGAAAAAGTCGAAAGACAAGTGCTTCACATGCAAGTAGGCTGGACATTAGAAGGTGGACTGTCCTCGCAAAAATGAGAACAATAAAGGTATATCTTATTCATTAGTTGTTGAAACATGTTTAGCGGTATTATCTACCGATATCTTGTGTGTAGATACGGGAGCAACTGATCATGTCTGCAATTCATTGCAGGGGTTCCAGGAAATCAGACAACTACATGAAGAGGAGATCACCATCTACATGAGTAATGCTACGAGAGTGGCGATTGTTGCAGTGGGATATATTTATTTATCTTTTGATAGGAATAAAACTTTGATTTTGAAAAATTGTCTTTACGCACCATGTTTTAGAAAGAATTTGATTTCAGTTTCTAAATTATTTATGGATGGATATTCTGTTTCTTTTGATGACAAAGTGGTTGTCAAGAAAAATAGGGTGGTTATCTGTTCTAGTGTGTTGGTTGGTAATTTGTATACTCTTAATCCAATAACTCCCACGATGTAACAAATGGAAATTAATAACATATCTTCTAATTCTAATAAGAGAAAGCAACCTTTGGAAATAAATCAAACATATCTTTGGCATCTAAGGTCTGGTCATATTAACTTGAGTAGGATTCAAAGGTTAATAGCTGGTGGACCTTTGAGTTCATTGGTAGTGGAAAATTTTCGGACCTGCGAGTCTTGCTTGGAAAGAAAAATGACCAAGAGACCTTTTAAAGAAAGGGGTATAGAGCCAAAGAAATGTTGAAATTGGTTCATTCTAATTTGTGTGAGCCTATGACTATCCAAGCAAGAGGTGATTTCGAATATTTTGTCTCTTTTATAGATGACTATTCGAGATATGGGTACAGTTACTTGATGCGCTGCAAGTCTGAGTGCTTTGATAAGTTCAAAGAGTACAAGACTGATGTAGAGAAACATCATGGTAAAAGTATCAAAACACTATGGTCTAATCGTGGTGGAGAGTTCTTCTTAGGAGAGTTTAGGAATTACTTATCAGAGGTCAGGATTCAATCTCAATTGTCTGCACCTGGTACACCCCAACAGAATGGTGTGGTGGAACGAAGGAATAAGACTCTTATGGAAATAGTTAGATCAATGATGAGTTATTCAGAATTACCAAATTCGTTTTCGGGATATGCTCTAGAAACAGTGGCGTACATTCTGAACTTGGTACCTTCTAAGTCAGTACCCTTTACTCCCATAGAATTGTGGAATGGGCGTAAGCCTAGTTTGAAACATATTCAGATTTAGGATAGTCCAGCACATGTGCTGAAGGGAGACGCTAATAAGTTGGAATCACGTACAGAAGTTCGCTTGTTCGTGGGATATCCTAGAGGAACAAAAGGTGGTTTATTTTATAGTCCTAAAGATCAGAAGGTCATTGTTAGTACCAATGCCCGATTTTTAGAAGAAAACTATGTAATGAACCACAAGTCCATGAGTAAAATTATTCTTGAGGAAATAAGAGAGGATACTTCTACTTTAGTACCAACGGTACAAGATGAGATACCACAAGTAACTGCAATACGTGTCACAAATGATGCACAATTACAGGTAGTGTCTCGTCGTAGTGGGAGGGTTGTTAGTGTTGGTGCAATCTTAGGTCAAGGTTGACCTGGTTGACCTGACTCGAGTTGACCTGACTCAAGTTGTATTTTGATGTTTGACTTAGGAAGATTGTCGGTGCAACCTTAGGTCAAGGTTGACCTAGTTGAGTTGCATGTTGATGTTTGACACTCGTGGAAGAGTTGTATTCTTGATATGGGACAAGAATAGATGTTTGGGAGATTATTGGGGCAACCGTAGGTCAAGGTTGACCTGGTTGACCTGATTCGGGAAAAAGTCCAAGTATGGAGACTTGGCAACGGAAAAGTCTAAGCAGGGAGCTTGGCACTAGAAAAGTCCAAGTATGGAGACTTGGCACTGGAAAAGTCCAAGCAGGGAGCTTGGCACGCGAAAAGTCCAAGTATGGAGACTTGGCACGGGAAAAGTCCAAGTATGGAGACTTGGCACTGGAAAAGTCCAAGTATGGAGACTTGGCACGGAGAAGTCCAAGCGGGATGTTAGGCAGTGGGAAAGTCCTAAGTGAAGCGGTGGGAAAGTCCTAAGCGGGATGCTAGGCGGTTGGAAAGTCACAGTGAGTGAAGCAGGCGGTGGGAAAGTCCTAACCGGGATGTTAGGCGGTGTGGAAAGTCCTGGTGAGTGAAGCCAGTGGGAAAGTCCTAACTGGGATGTTAGACAGTTGGAAGGTCCTGGTGAGTGAAGCCAGGCAGTGAGAAAGTCCTAACTGGGATGTTAGGCAGTGTGAAAACCCTAGTGAGTGAAGCTAGGTGAAAGTCCTGGTGAGTGAAGCCGGGCAAGGGAAAATCCAGATGGATCAAGGGTGATCGGACATCTGGTGATGGGAAGTCCAAGTAGGTCATAGGAGTGACCGGATACTTGGCACGAAGAGGAAAGTCCAAGTGGGTCAAAGGGATTGACCGGACACTTGGTGGAGAGTCTTAGCAGGTCAAGGGAGTGACCGGATGCTAAGCATGATGTACCAATAGGTCAAGGTTGACCGGATATTGGTTTGGAAGGTTTGGGACTTGGTTTGGGCAAAAACCAAGCTCTGGATCGGTCTGCAGACCGATCCAGCGATACGTTTGTGTATCTGATCGATCTGGTGACCGATCAGATAACAAACAGGAGGCAAAGCGCAGTTCTGTGAGCTTACTGATCGGTCTGGGGACCGATCAGCATGAAGTCTGATCGGTCTCCACGATCAGAGACGCAGCCGAGAGAGGTGGGATCGGTCTGTGGACCGATCCAGCTGTGGCCTGATCGGTCCACAGACCGATCAGGAAACGAACAGAAAGTTGGGCACTTTCTGTGGAGCAATCTGATCGGTCTAGGGACCGATCAGCCCAGGGCCTGATCGGTCCCCGGACCGATCGGAAAGGTTCTGGACCGATCAGGGTGGAGCCTGATCGGTCCACCATTCGACCGTTGAGTCGCAACGTCGCTCTGTCTTCTCCGCAGGCTTCTGTCTTCGCTGTGCGGGTTCGCAGGTTATAAAAGGAGATCAAGGCTTTGGTGCTTTCTTCTTCTTCTTTCTTCTCTTCTGCTGAAGATTTGTGGGCTGCGATAAGAGCTCTATTGAGTTCCTTCCGAAAGCTTCGCGTGAGCTTCCCCGATTGGAACAGTTGTGTTGCTTCATCCGGACTCCAGTCGACGAGAAAGCAAGATTGGTAGAGTGCTTGTGTATTCTTATTGTATTTCTTGCTTATTCTTTATACTTGTACTCCTGTTTGCTGTTGCAAACAAGTGTGGCGAGGTTTCTCCACCCAGAAGGAGTTTTTATTAGCCGGTTTTCCGGGGACTCATCCACCGACGGATTGATTGGGTTCGTCCACCTTACGGACACGCCGATGAGTAGGAGCATCATCTCCGAACCTCGTACATCGCTGTGTTAAGGTTTGATATTCTTCCTTTCGTTTCTAGTTTATTTTTCCGCTGCGCTAACGAATTGTAGGAAGAAACGAGCGATTTGGGGCGGCTATTCACACCCCCCCTCTCTAGCCGAGTACGAAGAGATCCCAACAAGTGGTATCAGAGCGAGGTCGCTCTTCGCCGGATTAACACCCGAGGGAGCACAAGCTAGAGATGGATCAACTCTGAGAGGACATCACGATTCCACCCTTCTACGATCGCGACGACTTCGCGTTTTGGAAGGTAAGAATGAAATATTTTCTTATGACTAATCTTGAGAATTGGAGGTGTGTGCAAGTAGGTTTCACTCCTCCGGAGGATGAAGAAGGAAAACCTCTCAAGAAGAAGGGGTGGACGAAGGAGCAAATCCACCAATCAACCATCAATGATGAGGTAACGAAAATCATTGAATTTTCTTTACCTAATGATGTTTTGTGTAGGATAGGTGGATATAACGATGCCAAGGAGTTGTGGAACAACTTGGCTAAGTTCCATGAGGGGAACTCCACTTCAAGCCATGAAGAGGAGGCAAGTGAGCCAAGTCGCTCACATCATGGAGGCATGGATTTAGAGGTTGAGGGTTACTCAACATCTAAGGATGAAGAGGAGGAGAGTTCTTCTTCAAGTTCGGAGCAAGAAGAAGAAGCTTCTACCTCCGGAAGGAATGAAGGAGAGAGCGTTCAACCATCCTTAACCCTAGGTAACTCAAGCAATTTAATTTCTTGTAAATTACATATAATGTGCTTTGAGTGTAGGGAGTATGGACATTACAAGAGTAAGTGTCCAAGGAGGGTAAGAAAGACTCCACCGGCGCCAAAGGTCAAGGAAGCCGGAGTCCCGAAACGCAAGGGCAAGGAGCACATCGTGTGCTTCCAATGCAAGCAAAGGGGACACTATAGGAGCCATTGTCCGAGGGGGAGGCAACCTCACAAGGGCAAGAGATCGGGCACATCGATAGGGGGAGCTAAGGCAAACCCTAAGGTAACCTCTAAGGTTCATTTTTACAATTCTAATAAAATGCATGCTAGGAATTTTATTGCACTTGTCGATAATAACAAGCATGATAACCTTAGGAATCAATACATGTGCTTAGGAGCTAAACATGTTAGCCTAGGTAAGGATAACACTAGAAATACCAACCCTAGGATTAACGCTTCTAAAGTTAAGGAAAACCTAGGTAGAAATCCCAAGAAGACTAGACACATTCCTAGGAATATTTCAAGAGAAAATGACAAATTAACACTTGAGGTATTAGTGAGGGAAAATCAAGTCTTGAGGTCAAGACTTGATAATTTAGAAAAGGCTCTCAAAAACATGGAGAAGTCATCTCTAGGGTTTAAGAGTCAAAAACCCAAGTCCAAGGACAAGAAAGGTTTGGGACACAAACCTAAGTCCCAAGTGGTCAAGCCCACTTATCATAGTGTTCCATTCGATTATGGAACAAAACCTAGGGCTAGGAAGACCACCACCAAGGTCACAAGGGGAGTCACCCCTAGAGTTGATCTTGATGAGTCCCAAATGACCAAGGCTTTAAAGCCTAAGAGGGTCATTAGGAGGGTTGCTAGGGAAGTCATCCCTAGTGAATATTTAGTGAACCCAATGAGCTCAAATAAGTATTGGGTTCCTAGGAGCATCTTCTCTATCCCATAGATGGGTTAGAGAGTGTCAACTCCAATTAGAAGGGTAGTTAATCCAACTTTGAGGAAATTGACACTCAAGGAGCATTTTCAAGGTTTTGATAACCTTTGAAAATGAAAAAGAATTATTATTTACTCCTTGAAGAGTAAATTGTGCCATATTTGAAAAATATCGATCTTAATCTTATTTGGCACAATTTAAGAAAACCTAGAGAAATACCATAATTGAGATTTTGGTTTTCTCTTAGGGATATATGGGCAATCTAGGGTTAGATTTTAAGTTAGCTAAGGCTAAGGATACTTAGATAGGGAATTTAAGTATTTTATTTGTGCTAACTTGCCATGATTGGTTGCCATATGCCATGCCATGACATCATATTTATTTTATTATCATTTGAAATGTCATGATAATGCTTAGGCTAGTTGATATGTCATGCTTTATTTAAGTTTTCAAACTTTATGCCATGACATCATGACATTGGCACATGTTTTTACTTATGATATCATTATATGCCATGTCATCATCTCTTGCATTATAATCAATGAAATTGATTTGAGGACAAACCTATAATTTGATATTGAGATCAAATTGGTGTTTAGAAAATGCATGAGAACTTAGCCTAAGTTGACCTTAATCCATATCTCACATCAAATTGACTTGAATGTGGTTTGATACACCTTAGATGTATGTGAGATATTAGGATCATGAGTTAGGATCAAGGTGCATTGTCCTTGTACCTAGATGACCCTAATTCAAGAAATTAAGGATCATAGGGAAAGCTTGTGTACAAGTCATGTACATCTAGCCCTAAGATTATGATCCTAAATTAAAGGGTTTAAAATCATTTCAAAATTGATTTGAAAAACCTTGATGAAGCTTTCCTAGTGATTGCATTCATCATTGAACATTGTGATACAAAGTTGAGTTAAACTTGAACTATTTCAAAGTTTTTGAACTTTGTATCAAGATTGAAAAATGGAAGTTATTTTCATAGAAAACTATTTTTCCATGATAGTGTATGATATGAGGAATGTATCCTCAAAGTTTCATAATTTTTGGAATTTTCTTGAATTTATTAGGAGTTTCTGATTTTCCGGAAGGGGAAATCAGAAGTTCTGATTTCAGTGGCTGGCTCGGTCCAGGGAAGATCTGATCGGTCTGCGGACCGATCCAGAGTATTGTGGATCGGTCTGCAGACCGATCCAGTGAGTTCCAGTAGCACGAGTGCGATCTGGTGAAGGGCTGATCGGTCTGGGGACCGATCAGGGCGTGCCGAATTTCTGATTTTTCAGCTGTTGTCTGAAATTTCAGTTATGGAAATGGTGTTTTTGGATTTCTAAAGGTTTGGAACTCACAAAGACATTGTTGGTGCAATGGTCAAGGGGAGTTTACCTTTAAGGGGAGTTGACTTTTAGGGAGTTTTACTCCTTAACACTTTTGAGGATTAGTGATATGGGATTATCACTAAGTTGATTGTTGAGTTTAGTATCAAGGGGGAAATTAAGAGTTTCAATGAAAGGTATGGGACTTTCATTAGGAAGAAACTTTTGACCTTGATACCCTCCTTTTTCTTTTTGATGTGTGTCAAAAAGGGGAGAGTGTTCATTGGAGAGTTATTGGAGAACCCAAGTTAGGTTATCGGGTTAACCTAAGCTAGGGGAAGAATGTCAAGGAATGTTCGAGGAAGAACATTGGAATTCTTTTTGATGTGTGTCAAAAAGGGGGAGAATTATTGGAGAATCCAAGTTAGGTTGTCGGGTTAACCTAAGGGGAGAATGTCCAGAGAATGTTCAAGGAAAGAACATTGGACATTGGAAGATGGTTGGAAAACCTAAGTTAGGATATCAGGTTAATCTAACTTGATTATGGGTTTTTTCAAACATCAAAAAGGGGGAGATTGTTGGTGCAATCTTAGGTCAAGGTTGACCTGGTTGACCTGACTCGAGTTGACCTGACTCAAGTTGTATTTTGATGTTTGACTTAGGAAGATTGTCGGTGCAACCTTAGGTCAAGGTTGACCTAGTTGAGTTGCATGTTGATGTTTGACACTCGTGGAAGAGTTGTATTCTTGATATGGGACAAGAATAGATGTTTGGGAGATTATTGGGGCAACCGTAGGTCAAGGTTGACCTGGTTGACCTGATTCGGGAAAAAGTCCAAGTATGGAGACTTGGCAACGGAAAAGTCCAAGCAGGGAGCTTGGCACTAGAAAAGTCCAAGGAGACTTGGCATGGAAAAGTCCAAGCAGGGAGCTTGGCACGCGAAAAGTCCAAGTATGGAGACTTGGCACGGAAAAGTCCAAGTATGGAGACTTGGCATGAAAAGTCCAAGTATGGAGACTTGCACGGAAAGTCCTAACTGGATGTTAGGCGGTGGGAAAGTCCTGGTAAGTCAGGCGGTGGGAAAGTCCTAACGGGATGTTAGGCGGTTGGAAAGTCCGGTGAGTGAAGCGATGGGAAAGTCCTAACTGGGATGTTAGGCGGTGTGGAAAGTCCAGTGAGTGAAGCCGGGCGGTGAAGTCCTAACCGGGATGTTAGGCAGTTGGAAGGTCCCAGTGAGTGAAGCCAGGCGGTGAGAAAGTCCTAACTGGATGTTAGGTGTGAAAACCCTAGTGAGTGAAGCTAGGTGAAAGTCCCGTGAGTGAAGCCGGGCAAGGAAAATCCGGATGGATCAAGGGTGATCGGACATCCGGTGATGGGAAGTCCAAGTAGGTCATAGGAGTGACCGGATACTTGCACGAAGAGGAAAGTCCAAGTGGGTCAAAGGGATTGACCGGACACTTGGTGGAGAGTCTTAGCAGGTCAAGGAGTGACCGGATGCTAAGCATGATGTACCAATAGGTCAAGGTTGACCGGATATTGGTTTGGAAGGTTTGGGACTTGGTTTGGGGAAAAAAGCTCGATCGGTCCGCATCCGATCCACGTTAGGTATCCGATCGATCCGGTGACCGATCGAGATAACAAAAAGCAAAGCGATTCAGAGCTTCTTGACGGTGCGGGACCGATCGATGAAGCTGACGGTCTCCACGACCGTCGAGACGCAGAGAGAGGTGGGATCGGTGCATGGACCGATCCACTATGGCACGATTGGTCCACCGATCAGAAACGAAGCAGTTGGGCACTACGTGGAGCAATCTGATCGGTCCCAGCACGATCGGAAGGGTTCTGACCGATCGGTGGAGCTCGATCGGTCCACGATTCGACCGTTGAGTCACAACGGGTCGCTCTGTCTTCTCCGCCGGCTTCTGTCTTCGCTGTGCGGGTTCGCAGGTTATAAAAGGAGATCAAGGCTTTGGTGCTACTTCTTTTTTTTCTTCTTCCTGTCAAGATTTGTGGGCTGCGATAAGAGCTCTGTTGAGTTCCTTCCGAAAGCTTCGCGTGAGCTTCCCCGACTGGAACAGCTGCTGTTGTTAGGGTTTTTGAAGTTGCTGCTTCATCCGGACTCCAGTCGACGAGAAAGCAAGATTGGTAGAGTGCTTGTGTATTCTTATTGTATTTCTTGCTTATTCTTTATACTTGTACTCCTGTTTGCTGTTGCAAACAAGTGTGGCGAGGTTTCTCCACCCAGAAGGAGTTTTTATTAGCCGGTTTTCCGGGGACTCATCCACCGACGGATTGATTGGGTTCGTCCACCTTACGGACACGCCGAGGAGTAGGAGCATCATCTCCGAACCTCGTACATCGCTGTGTTAAGGTTTGATATTCTTCCTTTCGTTTCTAGTTTATTTTTCCGCTGCGCTAACGAATTGTAGGAAGAAACGAGCGATTTGGGGCGGCTATTCACACCCCCCTCTCTAGCCGAGTACGAAGAGATCCCAACAGTTAGGCAACCTGATAGATTCATGTTTTTAGGAGAGTCTTCGGACTTGATCCTTGATGAACATGAAGTTGATCCCTGGGCATATGATGAAGCACTCCAAGATAAAGATGCAGCATCTTGGCAAAATGCAATGAATTCTGAAATAGAATCTATGCATTCTAATCAGGTCTGGAAGCTTGTAGAACCCCCAAATGGTGTAAAAGTCATTAGATGTAAATGGATCTATAAAAGGAAAAGAGGAACAGACGGGAAGGTGGAAACCTTTAAAGCAAGGCTTGTTGTTGCGAAAGGGTATACTCAAAAAGAGAGAATCGATTATGAGGAAACTTTTTCGCCGGTAGTCATGCTTAAGTCTATCCAGATTCTTTTGTCTATTGCTGCTCATATGGATTATGAGGTTTGACAAATGGATGTCAAGACAACTTTCCTTAACAGAAGTCTTGAAGAAAACATCTATATAAAGCAACCAGAAGGATTCATTGCGAAAGGCAAAGAACATCATGTATGTAAGCTCAATCGGTCCATTTATGGACTGAAACAAGCTTCGAGATCTTGGAATATCTGGTTTGATGAAGTGATCCAGTCTTATGGATTCATTCAATGTCCGGATGAGTCTTGTATATACAAGTAAAGTGACAGAAACGTTGTGGTATTTCTTGTACTATACGTAGATGACATTTTGCTCATTGGCAACAATGTCAAAGTATTGTCAGGCATAAGGGTATGGTTGTCCAAGTAGTTTGATATGAAGGACTTGGGAGAATGTGGACATATTCTTGGGATCAAAGTAACAAGCGATCGCAAGAAAAGGATGTTGTGTTTATCCCTGCTACTCGGAAAACCTAAAGGTTCCACTGTACAAAAATTTTGTACAAAGGTCTGAACCTTTTCTTAGCTACCATGTGTTCTTTTAAATTAAACTTGGATCGCCTGCGGAACTTAACACATTTGATCCAAAGTTTAATCTATTTGTTCTTTTAGGTTTTGACTTGGATCTCATGCGGAACTTAACACGTTCGATCCAAATCACCTAAGTTATTAATTCCATTAAATATTAATTTCCATAATTGGTTCCCAGTACTGACGTGGCGAGGCACATGGCCTTCTTGGATATGGGAGCAACCACCACCGACTAGACAAAACCTTTTAAGGAAAACTAATATTTAATTTTCTAAAATAACTTTAGGTTAACCAAAAGGAACAATCAAATCACAAGGAAAAGAAAAAAAACAAAGAACACAACATCGAAAACAAATTCGAAATACTAGAATCGCATGCCTCTTGTATTTGGTATTATTTCCAAAAATAACTAGTATGATGCGGAAAGGAAAAATACTAGTTATACCTTTTAGAAAGACCTCTTGATCTTCTACCATATTCCTCTTCTAACCTCGGACGTTGTGTGGGCAACAATCTTCCAAGATGAGAACCACCAAGCACTTTCTTCTTCCTTACAAGTTTCGGCCATCAAAACTTCTCCTAGGATGAAGAGGTTCGGCCACCACCACCATGCTCCAAGGGATGCTAGAAAAGAGGCTTCTTTTCTCTCCTTCTTCTCCTTCTTAGATCCGGTCACCAAAGCTATCTCCACCATGAGAAGGTTTCGGCCACACAAAGGAGAGGAGAGGAAAGAAAGGGCCGACCACACCCAAGGAGAAAAGAGAAGAAAAAATAGAATAGAGATGTTCACCATGAAGCCTCCTCTACCCCCTCTTTTATAATCCTTGGTCTTGGCAAATAAGGAAAATTTAATAAAAACTTCCTTAATTCTTTTGTCATTGAAAAAGAAAATTTATTTAATTAAAAATAATTTTCTTCTCATCAATTCATATGGCCGGCCATATTAAAGATACAAACAAGGAGAGTTTTAATTAATTAAAACTTCCTAATTTGTCTCTAGAAATTTATAAAAAATTTCTCCAATAATTTTAATCCCTTCATGATTGGTTAATAAAAAAGAAATTTTATAAATTAAAACCTTTCTTTTAAACATGTGGATAAAAAGAAAGTTATCTCTAAAAATTAAAATTTCTTTTAATCTACAAATAAGGAAAGATATCAAATCTTTTCTTAATCTCTTGTAGAAACTTATAAAAGAGAATATTTAATTTTTAAACTCTCTTTTAAATCATGAACATGGTTAAAAAGAAAAGTTTTCTTAAAATTTAAAATCCACCTTTTAATCAACAAATAAGGAAAGATTTCAAATTTTAAACTCTCTTTTAAACATGTAGATGATTTACAAATAAGGAAAGTTTTTACCAAAAATTAAAACCATCCTTTTAATCTACAAATAAGGAAAGAGATTAATCTCTTCTCTTAATCTTTGTAGAAAGCTATAAAAGGAAATTTTAATTTTTAAACTCTCTTTTAAAACCATGATATCCACATAAGAAATAATTTTAATAAAAATCCTTTTTAATATTCTAGTGGCGGCCACCTAAGCTTGGGACCCAAGCTTTGGCCGACCACCTGACTCATCCACTTGATCTTGGCCGGCCCTAGCTTGGGTTCCAAGCTAGCTTGGCCGGCCCCATTGGATGGGTAAGAAGGTGGGTACACGGTGGGTATAAATCTCTATATACTAGAGGCTACGATAGGGACCGAGAGGAGGAATTGATTTTGGTCTCCCGATGAAATTAAGCATCCCGTGTTAACACACAACTTAATTTCATCAATAATAATTCATTCCACTAAAGAACTATTATTGAACTACGCACCAATCTCAAATTACATTTTGGGCTCCTTCTTATTACGAGTGTGTTAGTCTCCCTGTGTTTAAGATAACAATGTCCACTAATTAAGTAAGTTATTGACAACTCACTTAATTAATATCTAGCTCAAGAGTAGTACCACTCAACTTCATCATCATGTCGGACTAAGTCCACCTGCAGGTTTAACATGACAATCCTTATGAGCTCCTCTTGGGGACATTCTCAACCTAGATCACTAGGACAGTTTCCTTCTATAATCAACAACACACACTATAAGTGATATCATTTCCCAACTTATCGGGCTTATTGATTCATCGAACTAAATCTCACCCATTGATAAATTAAAGAAATAAATATCAAATATATGTGCTTGTTATTATATTAGGATTAAGAGCACACACTTCCATAATAACTGAGGTCTTTGTTCCTTCATAAAGTCAGTATAAAAGGAACGACCTCAAATGGTCCTACTCAATACACTCTAAGTGTACTAGTGTAATTATATAGTTAAGATAAACTAATACCTAATTACACTACGACCTTCCAATGGTTTGTTCCTTTCCATCTTGGTCGTGAGCTACTGTTTATAATTTATAAGGAACCAATAACATGATCTTCTGTGTATGACACCACACACCATGTTATCTACAATATAAATTAATTGAGCAACTACATTTATCATAAATGTAGACATTTGACCAATGTGATTCTTATTTCTAGATAAATATTTATACCAAAAGCTAGGCTTTTAGTATACACTCTAACAATCCCAAGCTTCATACATCGATATTATCCTAGCTCGTTTTAGCATGCAAAACTCCAAGAAAGGTTTTCTACCTTTTCGGCATAGAGTACCTTTATCTAAAGAGATGTGTCCTAAGACATTAAAGGAGATAGAGGAGATGAAGGCAGTTCCTTATGCTTCGGCTGTAGGAAGTCTAATGTATGTGATGCTTTGTACGAGATCGGATATCTATTTTACCGTGGGCATGGTTAGCATACATTAAAGTAATCAAGGATAGGGGCATTGGACTGCCGTAAAACATATATTAAAATACCTAAAAAGGACTAAAGATTATATGCTGGTTTACCCGACAGATGATTTTCTCCCTGTGGATTACATGGATTCGGACTTCCAATCAGATAGGGACAGTAGTAAATCAACCTCGGGGGTATGTGTTTACTTTGGGAGATGGAGTCATAGCATGGAGGAGTGTTAAGCAGAAATGCGTTTCAGACTCCACCATGGAAGCTGAGTATGTGGCAGCCTCTGGGGCAGCCAAAGAAGTTGTATGGCTCAGAAACTTCTTGATGAACTTAGATGTGATTTTTGGTTTTTCCAAAGTTATCACAATTTATTGTGACAACAGTGATACAGTAGCAAACTCGAAAGAACCATGAGCCCATAAGGTAAGTAAACACATTGAGCACAAGTACCACCTGATACGAGACATCGTAAAACAAGGAGAGGTTGTTGTCGCCAAGATTACATCAGCAGATAACTTAGCAGATCCTTTCACTCTGGCCCTTCTGACGAGAGCTTTTGATAGGCATGTTGAGGGGATTGGAATCAGATGTATGGTAGCATAGTCTTTTAGTATAAGTGAGAGATTGTTGGGATGTATACTATAAGCCTAGCTTTTCTATGAACATCTGTTTTGAAATATTTTGAAATGAGAATCACTTTGGTCAAATGTTTGCATTTTATATTTATATATATGTCAATGCAGTTGTCCATTTAATTTATATTATAGATAACATGGTGTGTGGTGTCACACAGAAAATCATGTTATTTGTTCCTTATAATTATAAATAGTAGCTCACAACTAAGATGGATTGGGACAAACTATTGGAACGGTTGTAGTATAATTTGGTATTAGTCTGTCTTGACTATAAAATTATACTAGTACACTATGTGTGTATTGAGCAGGACTGTTTGAGATTGTTCTATTTATACTGACTACATAAAAGAACAAAATCTCTGTTATTATGGGTGTGCGTCCTCTTAATCCCTATATAATAACAAGCATGTATACTTAGTATTTATTTCTTTAACTTATCAATGGGTGAGATCTATTCGTTAAATCAATAGGCCCGATGGGTTGGGAAATAGTACTACTGTTTATATGGTGTGTTGTTGATTATAGAAGGAATCTGTGTCCTAATTATTTAGGCTGATGATGTCCCCTTGAGGAGCTCATAAGGATTATCATGTAAATCATGCAGATAGACTTAGTTCGGCATGATAATAAAGTTGAGTAGTACTACTCTTGGAATCAGATGTTAATTAATTGAGTTGTCAGTAACTCAATTAATTAACAGACATACGATATCTTAAACACAGGGAGATTAACGTACTCAAGATAAGAATGAGCCTATATTGTAATATGGGATTGGTGCGGTAGTTCAATAATAATCCTTTAGTGGTATGAGTTATTATTGATGGACTTGAGTTAGGTGTTCAGGTCGAACACAGGAAGCTCAAGCCCATCAGGAGGCCTAAACCAATTCCTCCTCTAGGTCCCTGTAGTAGCCTCTATATAAAGCCTCGCATCCACCCATCCAAGGAGTTGTTGTTTGATTTTCGACGCCACCTCCTCTCCTAGGGTCGGCGGCATCACCTCATCTCCTAGGGTCGGCGGCATCATCTCCTCCTCCTAGGGTCGGCGTCATCATCTCCTCCTTCTAGGGTTGGCGTCATCATCTCCTCCTCCTAGGGCCAGCGGCGTCATCTCCTCCTCCTAGGGTCGGCGCCACATTCTTCTTCCCCTAGGGCCGACACCACCTCTTCTTCTCCTTGGTGGCCGGCGTCGGCGCCTCTTCTTTGTTGGTGCAACCTTAGGTCAAGGTTGACCTGGTTGACCCGACTCGAGTTGACGTGACTCGAGTTGTATTTTGATGTTTGACTTGGGAAGATTGTCGGTGCAACCTTAGGTCAAGGTTGACCTAGTTGTGTTGCATGTTGATGTTTGACACTCGTGAGAGAGTTCTATTCTTGATGTGGGACAAGAATAGATGTTTGGGAGATTATTGGTGCAACCGTAGGTCAGGGTTGACCTGGTTGACCTGATTCGGGAAAAGTCCAAGTATGGAGACTTGGCACGGAAAAGTCCAAGTAGGGAGCTTGGCACTGGAAAAGTCCAAGTATGGAGACTTGGCACGGAAAAGTCAAGCAGGGGATTGGCGAAAAGTCCAAGTATGGAGACTTGGCACTGGAAAAGTCAAGTATGGAGACTTGGCGGAAAAGTCAAGCAGGGAGCTTGGCGCGAAAGTCCAAGTATGGAGACTTGCTGGAAAAGTCCAAGTATGGAGACTTGATGGAAAAGTCAAGTATGGAGACTTGGCAGGGAAAGTCTGGTGAGTGAAGCCAGCAGTGGGAAAGTCCTAACTGGGATGTTAGGCGGTTGGAAAGTCCGGTGAGTGAAGCCAGGTGGGAAAGTCCTAACTAGGATGTTAGGCGTGGAAATCCGGTGAGTGAAGCCGTGGAAAGTCCCGTGAGTGAAGCCGAGCAAGGGAAAATCCAGATGGATCGGGATGATCGGACTTCGGTGTTGGAAAGTCAAGTAGGTCAAAGGATTGACGGACACTGGCGAGGGAGTTCTAGCAGGTCAAGGGAGTGACGGATGCTTGGGATGAAGTACCAATAGGTCAAGGTTGACCGGATATTGGTTTGAAGTCTTGGAACTTGGTTTGGGCAAAAACCAAGCTGGATCGGTCACCGGACCGATCGGTGATATGTTTGCTCGATCGGTCCGTGACCGATCGCCAACAGGCGAAAAGAAAAGCGGTGATCGGTCCACGGCCGATCGGGCCATCTGATCGATGCGGGGACCGATCGGAGACGATGTCGCGGAAGCACGGCGAGTTGGGATCGGTGCGTGGACCGATCCAGTTGCCGATCGGTCCACGGGCCGTCGAATCTGCACGAAGGTTACGTGCACTAAGCGTCGATGCGGGGACCGATCAGCACAGGGCCTGATCGGTCCGTAGACCGATCAGGGTTCTAGCCGTTGCGAAGCAACGGCTAGTTTCTTCGCTGTCTTCTTCGCAGGTATAAAGGGGTCGAGGGCTGCTGCTGCGCGAAAAAAACTTCTTCTCTCTTCTCTTCTGCTACAGAGCTGCTGTTCTGGTGCTTGAGCTTTGTTGAGCTCTTCTTCGCAAGCTTCGCGTGAGCTTCTCGACTGGGATATCCTGCTGTTGTAGGTGTTCTGAGGAGCTGCTGCTTCAACGAATCCAGTCGGCAAGGAGGCAAGAAAACCTGTGTTTTTACATTCATTGCTCTTGTCTTCTTGTATCTCTTGTTGTATTCCTTTCTTGCTGTTGCAAGAATATTGTGGCGAGGTTTCTCCACCCACAAGGAGTATATTGTATTAGCCGGTTTTCCGGGGACTCATCCACCGACGGATTGAGAGGCTTCGTCCACCTTACGGACACGCCGAGGAGTAGGAGTATCATCTCCGAACCTCGTTACATCGACGCGTTGAGGTTTGATCTTCTTGTTTTCGTTTCCTTGTTTTTTCACTACGGACAAATTGTAGGAAGAAACGCGAGAATTTGGGGTCGGCTATTCACACCCCTCCTCTCTAGCCGTACGAAGGATCCTAACAAGTGGTATCAGAGCGAGGTTGCTCTTCGACGGATCAACACCCGTGGGAGCAAAGCTAGAGAATGGATCTCTATGGAGAAGATGTCACCATTCCACCTTTCTACGAATGCGGCGACTTCGCGTATTGGAAGGTAAGGATGAAGTATTTTCTTATGACTAACATAATGAATTGGTTTTGTGTACAAGAAGGTTTTACTCCTCCGGTGGATGAAGAAGGAAAACCACTTGAGAAGAAGGAGTGGACAAGAGAACAAATTCACAAATCCGAAATCAACGAAGAGGTAACGAGAATAATTGAATTTTCATTGCCTACTAACATTTTGTGTAAGATAGGATACAACAATGCCAAGGAGTTGTGGAACAACTTGGCCAAGTACCATGAGGAGAGCTCCACCTCAAGCCATGAAGAGGAGCCTAGTGAGCCAAGTAGCTCACATCATGGAGGGAGAGAATTGGAAGTTGAGGGCTACTCAATATCCAAGGAAGAAGAGGAGGAGAGTTCCTCTTGTTCAAGTTCGGAGCAAGAAGAAGAAGTTTCCACCTCCGGAAGGGTTGAAGAAGAAAGCTCACACCCATCCCCAAACCTAGGTAACTCAAGCATCTCAATTTCAAATAAGTTACATATAATATGCTTTGAGTGTAGGGAGTGTGGACATTACAAGAGCAAATGTCCAAAGAGAGTTAGGAAGACTCCACCGGCACCAAAGGTCAAGGAAGCCGGAGTCCCAACACGCAAAGGCAAGAAGCACATGGTGTGTTTTCAATGCAAGCAACAGGGACACTATAGGAGCCAATGTCCGAAGAGGAGGAAACCTCACAAGGACAAAGGATGCACATCGATAGGGGGAGCTAAGGCAAACCCTAAGGTATCATTTAAGTCTCATTCGTGCAATACTAGTAAGATGCATGCTAGAAATTTTATTGCACTAGTCAATAATGATAAGCATGATAACATTAGAAATCGATACACATGCTTAGGTGCCAAACATGTGAGCCTAGATAAGGATAACACTAGGAAAGCCAACCCTAGAATTACCTCATCTAAGGTTAAGGAGAACCTAGGTAGGAATCCCAAATCAACTAGACACATGCCTAGGAATGCCTCAAAGAAAAATGACAAATCAAAAATTGAGGTATTAGAGAAGGAGAATCAAGTCTTGAGGTCAAGACTTGATACTTTGGAAAAGGCTCTTAAGAACTTGGAGAAGTCATCTCTAGGGTTTAAGAGTCAAAAACCCAAGTCCAAGGACAAGAAAGGTTTGGGTCACAAACCTAAGTCCCAAATGGTCAAGCCCACTTACCACAATGTTCCATTTGATTATGGAACAAAACCTAGGGCTAGGAAGACCATTACCAAGGTTACAAGGGGAGTCACCCCTATAGTTGACCTTGATGAGACCCAAATGACCAAGGCTTCAAAGCCTAAGAGGGTCATTAGGAGGGTTGCTAGGGAAGTTATCCCTAGTGAATATTTAGTGAACCCAATGAGCTCTAATAGGTATTGGGTTCCTAGGAGCATCTTCTCTATCCCATAGATGGGTTAGAGAGTGTCAACTCCAATTAGAAGGGTAGTTAACCCAACTTTGAGGAAATTGACACTCAAGGAGCATTTTCAAGGTCTTGATAACCCTTGAAAATGAAAAAGGATTATTATTTACTCCTTAAAGAGTAAATTGTGCCATATTTGAAAAATATCGATTTTAATCTCATTTGGCACAATTTAAGAAAACCTAGAGAAATACCATAATTGGGATTTTGGTTGTCTCTTAGGGATATATGGGCAATCTAGGGTTAGATTCTAAGTTAGCTAAGGCTAAGGATACTTAGATAGGGAATTTAGGTATTTTATTTGTGCTAACTTCCCATGATTGGTTGCCATATGCCATGCCATGACATCATATTTATTTTATTATCATTTGAAGTGTCATGATCATGCTTAGGCTAGTTTTTATGTCATGTTTATTTAAGTTTCAAACTTTATGCCATGACATCATGACATTGGCACATGTTTTCATTTATGATACTATTTTATGCCATGTCATCATCTCTTGCATTAATAATCAATTGAATTGATTTAAGGATGAAAAACACATTTTGATATTGAGATCAAAGTTGTGTTTAGAAAATGCATGAGACCTTAGTCTAAGATATCTAAACTCATATCTCACATCAAATTGACTTGAATGTGGTTTGATACACTTTAGATGTGTGAGAGATATTAGGATCATGAGTTAGGATCAAGGTGCATAGTTCTTGTACCTAGATGAGCCTAATTCAAGAAATGAAGGATCATAGGGAAAGCTTGTGTACAAGTCATGTACATTTAGCCCTAAGATTATGGTCCTAAATTAAAAGGTTTAAAATCATTTTGAAATTTATTTGGAAAACCTTGATGAAGCCATCTTAGTGATTGCATTCATCCTTGAACAAAGTGATACAAAGTTTTTGAAACTTTGAGCTATTTCAAAACTTTTCGAACTTTGTATCAAGATTTGAAAATGGAAGTTATTTTCATCTAAAACTATTTTTCCATGATAGTGTATGATATGAGGAATGTATCCTCAAAGTTTCGTAATTTTTGGAATTTTCTTGAATTTATTAGGAGTTTCTGAATTTCCGGAAGGGGAAATCAGAAGTTCTGATTTCAGAGGTTGGATCGGTCCGGGGACCGATCCAGGGAATCTCTGATCGGTCTGCGGACCGATCCAGAGTATTGTGGATCGGTCTGCAGACCGATCCAGTAAGTTCCAGTAGCACGAGTGCGATCTGGTGAAGGGCTGATCGGTCTGGGGACCGATCAGGGCGTGCCGAATTTCTGATTTTTCAGCTGGTGTCTGAAATTTCAGTTATGGAAGTGGTGTTTTGTGGATTTCTAAAGGTTTGAAACTCGCCAAGACATTGTTGGTGCAATGGTCAAGGGGGAGTTGACCTTAGGACATTGTTGGTACAATTGTCAAGGGGAAGTTGACTTTTAGGGGGAGTTTTTACTCCAAAAGACTTTTAAGGATTAGTGATATGGGATTATCACTAAGTTGATTGTTGAGTTTAGTATCAAGGGGGAAATTAAGAGTTTCAAATGAAAGGTATGGGACTTTCATTAGGAAGAAACTCTTGACCTTGATACCCTCCTTTTTCTTTTTGATGTGTGTCAAAAAGGGGGAGAATTATTGGGGTACCCAAGTTAGGTTATCGGGTTAACCTAAGTTTGGGGGAGAAACGTTCAAGGGAGAATATTGGAGTTTGGAAAGAATGTTCAAGGAAGAACATTGGAAAACCTGAGTTATCGGTTTAACCTAACTTGATTATGGTTTTGTCAAACATCAAAAGGGGAGATTGTTGGTGCAACCTTAGGTCAAGGTTGACCTGGTTGACTTGACTCGAGTTGACGTGACTCGAGTTGTATTTTGATGTTTGACTTGGGAAGATTGTCGGTGCAACCTTGGGTCAAGGTTGACCTAGTTGTGTTGCATGTTGATGTTTGACACTCGTGAGAGAGTTCTATTCTTGATGTGGGACAAGAATAGATGTTTGGGAGAGATTATTGGTGCAGGTAGACTGAGGTTGAGTTGACTGATTAGGAAAAGTCCAAGTATGGAGACTTGGCACGGAAAAGAGCTTGGCACGGAAAAGTCAAGTATGGAGACTTGGCACGGAAAAGTCAAGCAGGGAGCTGGCACGCGAAAAGTCAAGTATGGAGACTTGGCGGAAAAGTCAAGTATGGAGACTTGGCACGGAAATCCAAGCAGGGAGCTTGGCAGCGAAAAGTCCAAGTATGGAGACTTGGCTGGAAAAGTCCAAGTATGGAGACTTGGGAAAGTCCAAGTATGGAGACTTGGCACGGAAAGTCCAGCAGTGAGCTGGCACGGGGAAAGTCCTAACTGGGATGTTAGGCGGTTGGAAAGTCCCGGTGAGTGAAGCCAGGCGGTGGGAAAGTCCTAACTAGGATGTTAGGCGGTGTGAAATCATGGTGAGTGAAGCCGGTGAAAGTCACAGTGAGTGAAGCCGAGCAAGGAAAATCCGGATGGATCGGGATGATCGGACTTGGTGTTGGAAAGTCAAGTAGGTCAAAGGATTGACGGACACTTGGCGAGGAGTTCTAGCAGTCGAGGGAGTGACGGATGCTTGGGATGAAGTACCAATAGGTCAAGGTTGACGGATATTGGTTTGGAAGTCTTGGAACTTGGTTTGGGCAAAACCAAGCTGGATCGGTCACCAGACCGATCGGTGTCTCTGTTTGCTCGATCGGTGCGGTGACCGATCGGATCTGAAACTCTGTTCGTTCTTGATCGATCGGTGGCCGTCGACAAGCAACAGGCGAAAAGAAGCGGTGATCGGTCCACGGGCCGATCGGCCCATCTGATCGGTGCAGGGACCGATCGGAGGCGATCGCGGGCACGGCGGAGTTGGGATCGATGCGTGGACCGATCCGGAGCTCGATCGGTCCACGGCCGATCGAGTCGCATGAAGGTTACGTGCACTAACGGTCGATGCGGGACCGATCGGCCTGAGCGATCGGTCCGTAGACCGATCAGGGTTCTAGCCGTTGCGACGCAACGGCTAGTTTCTTCGCTGTCTTCTTCGCAGGTATAAAGGGGTCGAGGGCTGCTGCTGCGCGACAACTTCTTCTCTCTTCTCTTCTGCTACAGAGCTGCTGTTCTGGTGCTTGAGCTTTGTTGAGCTCTTCTTCGCAAGCTTCGCGTGAGCTTCTCGACTGGGATATCCTGCTGTTGTAGGTGTTCTGAGGAGCTGCTGCTTCAACGAATCCAGTCGGCAAGGAGGCAAGAAAACCTGTGTTTTTACATTCATTGCTCTTGTCTTCTTGTATCTCTTGTTGTATTCCTTTCTTGCTGTTGCAAGAATATTGTGGCGAGGTTTCTCCACCCACAAGGAGTATATTGTATTAGCCGGTTTTCCGGGGACTCATCCACCGACGGATTGAGAGGCTTCGTCCACCTTACGGACACGCCGAGGAGTAGGAGTATCATCTCTGAACCTCGTTACATCGACGCGTTGAGGTTTGATCTTCTTGTTTTCGTTTCCTTGTTTGTTTTTCCGCTGCGCTGACAAATTGTAGGAAGAAACGCGAGAATTTGGGGTCGGCTATTCACACCCCCCCTCTCTAGCCGTACGAAGGATCCTAACATTCTTCCCCTTGGTGGTCGACGCCTCTTCTTCTCCTTGGTGGCCGACGGCTTGGAAATGAAGAAGAAGAGTAGAAGGTGACTCATCCTAGAGCTTCTCTTGGTGGTCGGAGATTTGGAAACAACAAGTGGAAGGGTGTTTATTATCTTGGTAGATCGTCGCCCACACGACGTCCAAGAAGAGGAGAGGAATACAGCAGAAAATCAAGAGGTCTTTAGCTACAAAGGAAAGGTACAACTAGTTTTTTAATTCCGCTGCGTAATTAGTTTAGTTTTCTTTGTATCGATTTTGAATACCAACACAAGAGGCCAACGATCTTGTACTTCGATCAAGGTGTGCTTTGATTCGTCAAGAACTTGCTTGATTGATCAAACACATGTCTAATCGAACATACGGGTTACTAGGAAAAGTTCTGTACTTGTATAATTTTTGTATATAGAAATTTAAACAGAACGGAATTCCAGCACCTTCAAGTGGTATCAAAGCATGTTCTATGGTTCTGTGTGATTGGTTTTCGGTTAAATTATGCACTGCTCATATACAAGTTTAGGCAGGATAATAGTAGGATGTGCTAGAAAGATTAACTCTGTGGTTGCATGCATCCTAAGTCCAACTATTATGGCTTATTGTGTTTGTGCGTGATTTGAACCCTCGAGCATGTCAAGGTTATGATGTGTGTGCATGATTGTAATAATTAAATACGGTCGGTTGTTGTATTATTATTTTTTTTTACATTCTGTTCGATCTAAATTACATGTAAATTCCTTTGTGGAATATAGGATCGATAAATATAAATTTTTATTTTTTTGTTGTGGCTTGTATCCTTGCTATGCATGGTGCTATTTTGAGGATCGGAGGCGCGGTGAAGAAGGAAGCGAGATAGATGCGGCTATATAATTGGGACCCTGCTTATGATTTCGAAATTAAGAAAAATTTTAAGAAAAAAATGTGGCGATCACATTCTCCATAGTCTCAATGATGCTAAACAAAGGGGTAAAAAACCACTTTGTATCGCAGAAGATAATTGGACTAAGATCAATAATTTTTGAGCAACCAACAAAAGTAAACAACGAAGTCAATAGAATAGATTAAATCAATATTATAATTTTGGAGACTTCTCTGTGACATATGCGGGAGGTTCAATTAATATCGATGAGCATAGATGCAGAATGGTAAATATTTAACTTTTTTACTAATTTTTAACTCTCTCAATAAGTTTTAAATCTACCACTATTTTATTATTTTTAATTATGCTTTTTTAGACCAAAGATATGGGGAAAGAATCTTCATTCATAGAAACTTTCACTAAAACTTTTACAAAGAAGGACAAGTCTTGGAGTGGGGCTAGAGCAAAAGTAATAAAGGTTTGGATTAATTAAAATTATGTGTTTCTATATTATTGTTACAATAAATTTATTTTAATTTTATAATTACAATATAGGACAAATACGATGAGCTCGAGATAGCACATAGAAGTTCATGTGCTAGTGAGAAAACTGAGTATCTGTTGGTAATAATTTGGATTTATGGCTGGAGGCTAGTGGGGGATAGAAAGGGAGAAGAATATTGGAAATGAGTTCTTTAAGCAAAAAATCATAGAGTTTCCCGTAAATCTTTTTCCACCCAGCAGCAGTCACAACTCCGATCAATTCCTTGACTGAAGAGGTTTCACATTTAAAGGGCATAATATTAGAAAGAGATGAAGAAAGAAGAACTAGAGATGCAGAAATGAGAACTAGTCAAGAAGAAATGAGAGCTCTGTGCCAACAACAAAATTTAATTATGAAACATCTTCAGTTAAGTTTCACTCCTTCTGATTTTAGTGATATTGGCGATGATGGTGACATGGCGGTGATGGATCTTCTTGTATGAATTTTATTTATCTCATAATTAGTATTTTTGAATATTAGTTATTTGATTGTAAACGTTTCTTTTTTTTGTTAATACTATTAATTTTGTTTGAAACAGGATTGGTCAGTCATAATGAAAATAAATGTTAGAGTAACTAAAAATTATTTTTTTTGTTCATATATAGTAATTTCTTTATTGTAATAATTGATATTGTTTATATTTTTATTTTAATATAGGAAATAAAGGATATTAGAAAAAGATGGAGAAGATTTAATTAGTGATGTTTGGAAACTTATTGATGTATGAATGGTTTAGAACTTCTTATTATATTTGGATTGTATGGATATTAGATTTTTTGTGATGTTTGTATTTTGATGTATCATATGTTTGGATTGTAAGGATATTGGATCTTTTGTGATGTTTATATTTTGATGTATCATCTTTTGTGATGTTTATATTTTGATGTATCATATGTTTGGATGGTAAGGATATTGGATCTTTTGTGATGTTTATATTTTGATGTATCATATGTTTGGATTGTAAGGATATTAGATGATGTTTTCACATGTAATGTTTGGATTTTATGAATATTTTGTGATATTTGGATTTGATATATATAAAATGTGATTTAGTTTAAGTATAGTTTTTTTTTTTTTTTTGTTAGAAATGATGTGCTAGATAGGATGTGTATTTATTAGATACATATTTGTGTATTAATTAGGTTAAATATAGAAATAATAAAATTCTGGATAACAAGAAAAAATAGTATAGATTCTGTGACAAATTATCATTTTTGTCACATATTTTTGTGATGAATTTACACATTCATCGCAGATTCTACAACGAATATGAAAAGTCATCACAAAATCTAATAATCATGTTTCAGGATATTATTACAGTTTTGCAACGAAGTTTTTTTGTCGCAGATTTTATTGCAAATCTGCCATGAATTTGCAAATTCGTAGTTGATACTGCGACGAATTTATAAATTTGTCGTAGAATCTGCGACGAATTTTTAGATTTGTCACTAATTCTGCAACAAATTTGTAGATTTGTCGTAGATTTGCGATAAAATCTGCTACGGAAAAATTTCGTCGTAAAACTATAATAATATCCCGAAACATGAGTATTAGATTCTACGACGATTTTTCATATTCGTCGCAGAATCTACGACGAATTCTTTGACAAATCTGAAAATCGTTGTAAAATCAAAATTAGTTGCAAATCAAAGTGTTTAAGTTTTGTGAGCTTCCAACTAACTCTGTGACGAAAATAAGAATTCGTTAGAAAATTTGCGACAAATTCTTATTTTCGTCGCAAAAATCAGCAATGAATATAATAATTCATTGCAAAATCTACGATGAATCATTTTTCGTCGTAAAATATTTGCAACGAATATTACGACGAATTTTATTTTCGTGGTAGAAATTGCGACAAATTTTATTTTTTCGTTGCAAATATTTAAGGACGAGTTTTCTGTGACGAAAAAAATTCATCGCTAATTTCGTACCAAAAAAGTTTTACAACGAATTTTTTTCTTTCAATTTTAGTCACCAAATTTATCACAAAAAGTAGAATTTTTTATAGTGACATGCTAGGCACAACTGAATGAGTCGATGCTCCAAAAAGTAATTTAGATACCTTGAGTAAGTTGAAGTCAGGGCACCCAGATCATTTTCGAGTGCACCAACTCAGAGTCCCACAGCGGAAGCGTGCATAGAACAGTGCACAACTTATTAAAACACTATATATATATATATATATATATATATATATATATATATATATATATATATATATATATATATGATCGGGTATGAATAAAATTCTACCCGACTTTACCTCCATACCCTCTTCGAAAATCTTTAAAAATCTTCCTGTCTAATTATCAAATTATTTAATCGGATAAAAATCTCTACGGGCCCTCTTCTATGCATATCAGATCATTCAATTAGGAGGAAATTATCATCTGAATGAGATTTATGTAATACTATTTTATGAATATAATTATTATTTAGGTTTTTTCCCCCTTTGTATATCTTTATTTTAATCATCTACTTACATCGATTTTTAAATGATACATCTCAATCAATGAATGCTAAAAAGTAAAAAGTAAAAAAAAACATAGAAAATCTTCATATAGATCCAAATATTTAGAATAAAATTATTTAAAAGATAATAATTAATCACATGAAATGACAGAAGACAGATGATCTTAATCGTCATAGAGATGATTCGAAGCAGAGTCATACCGGAACATGAAGCGCATATTAAAAAATGATTTTTTTACTATAATAATTAATAATAAAATTTAATTTATAAATAACATATATATATACTAAATAGATAAATAAACTAAAAATAAATATATTACATCAATAAAAAATTAATAAATATTTAAAATAATTATATAAACACTACTCGTCTATCTATTTTAGAGATAAAAATATTTATTAAACTTGCATAATTCAATTGTCGAACTCTTTCTTTCTCAATCGATAACATTGATAGCTCATTTAGTGTATCATGTAACACTGAGACTAATGTGGTGGTCGCAGACAATAGCAAGGCGACAAGTAGTGATCACCATGCAATTAGGTCGCAGTTCGCACAAACGACTGAGGTAGCGTGTGACAGCCCTGTGCTACGCAATTAGGTCACACGAGCAAAGGCCAACCGTCAGCCCGCGTCGAGTGAGATAACCATTGCGAGAATCGATGTGATTAGGTCGCACAAATGATCCTTGTTGAATAATTAGGTTACAATTAGTGTCACGTGTTGCAAGATAAAGAAAATGGTCGAAGAAGAAGATTATGATTACCTTTTGTTCCATAAATCCGTGCCTTGGTAGAAAGAATCGTAGAAGAAATTACGTGCAAAGAAGAGCAACACTGGAGAAGAAATTGCAAAGAAGAGTCATATGTCGGTGGTGCCCGTGAGAATAGGTTTAACGGTCATTTAAGGTCCATATCTTTCATTTTTTTTTAGCATAATTAAAAAAATATGGGTCCTTCATTAGACTGGATCCTGAGACGATTGCCTCTTTAGCATCATGGAAGTTAGGGCTCTGATTCGATGTTGAATTCATTTGCCAGACGGTGAGAGACTTGAGAGTGACCGTGGCATCTTTAGCATTGTTGAAGAGGAAGACTTTCGCAGCGTCGTAAATTGCCTTAGTTGGATATACACGGGAAGTGATGCATGTTCTTCCTCCCTGAGCAAAACTCTCCACTATCGAATGATCCACCTACCAAAATAATCAAATATATGTTAAATAACAATCTTAATACATTATTTTATGCTTTTTTTTAGTTTTGGAGAGAAGGAAAATAATAAATTGTAAATTTCCTAAAAAGAAATGCGAGCAGAATAGTAGAAGATGCTTACCAAAATTCTGACGGATAATGCCTCGCCCGGAAGCACAACAACTTCGCTGCCGACCACACTCTTCACAATATCGTTCGCCCTTGATGACCTACATTAATCAATTTATAAATTGCAAATATAAATATTTATAATAAAAATAATAATAAATACTTTGCTTTTCCCCTCGAATTTCTTCAAAATACTAAATATTCAAACCGGGATTCGTCGTGGCAGAAGTGCGTGGCCAGTTGGCCGTCAGCAGCTCTCGCGACGTAGAAGTATACGGCCGTCTTCTCCAGGACTGCCTCGTCGGCCAACACCGCAAGGCCGAACGGCCCGACGGCGCCTCTCGCCGCAGCGCCGCCGCCCGTGCTGCAATTGTAACCCGCCCCCGCCGTCGCCGTCATCAACGCTGCTATTGCCGCCGCGTCTATCTCGAACTCACCCTCCATGTCCACCTATCGATCGACACACCGCACGGTCTCAAAACCATCGCAAAATTTCCCCCCTTCGAACCATTAATCTCGTACCTGAGTGGCCGGGCCAACGTCGAGAGGGATTGAGGATCCAGGAAGCAATTTGATGTTCTCGAATTTTTGGCTGCTCATTCTCAGACTCTCCACCTCCTCCACCGGCCACTGCACCAGATTTCTTCCCGTTTTTGCGTCCAATTCTACCGTTCGAGGGATGCCCTGTTCATAATTAACGGTGAAGGTGTTTTGAAAAAATAAAGAAAATTACGGGGGGTAGATTGAAAAGTCTTCGGTACCTGGAGCGACGCCCAGCCCTTGCGGACGTCGGCGGCCTCGCTGTCGGCCTCGCCGACCCACCCCCACAGCACCCGCCGCCGCTTCGCCGGGTCGTAGAACGACTTCGACGCGTAGAAGTTACCCCAATCGTACCTCAGCCCCACCCCCACGTCCGCCGCCGCGTCATCCGGGACCCACTCGTTCCTCCCCTCGTCGTAGCTCCCGATCGCGTAGTAATCCCGCCGGTCGTCGTCCAAGCTCGCCTTCAGCACGTGCTTCGCCCCCTCCGACACCGGGTAGAAGTCAACGCACTCCCACATCCCCGTCCCCACGACCCGATGCAGCTCCCCGGGCACCAACTCGTACTTCACGAAGTCGACTGTACGGTAGACGAGCGCGACGCCGGCGTGAGCGGCGGCGGAGTCGTCCTTGGTGCCGATGGCGATCAGCCAGGAGCCCCCGTCGACTGCCGGCCAGGCTGTGGTAGGGTCTCGGAAGTCATACAGACCAACGCCGGCGGGAGGGAGGATGACCGGATTGGCGGCGGCCTTGGACCAGCGCCGGAGCAGGGGATCGGAAGGGTCGGTGGGGACGGCGAGGTTCTGGACCTGGGAGGATGAGTTGGTGGAGCCAGTGTACAAAATTACGGGGATGCCGGAGGAGGGAAGGACGGTGGCGGAGCCGGACCAGGGGCCGTGGGCGTCGTACCACCGGTCGGGGAACAGAGCGACGGGGAGGTGGAGCCACCGGACCAGGTCACGTGACACTGCGTGGCCCCACGTGATGTTGCCCCACACAGCACCGCTGGGGTTGTATTGGTAGAACAAGTGGTACCATCCCTTGTAATATAACGGCGCTACAATCACAATATTAAGAATAAAAATATTTTAACTCTACCGATCAAGCGAAATAAATTATTTTAAAAAAAAACAGAGAATAATTTGACTATTTTGAAATTCTTAGACATTCTTACCGTTTGGATCTGACGAGCGAAACATGCACATGAAAAATAGAAAGATTTAATTAGTACGTAAAGAATTGCTAAATTAATTAATTTTGGAAAGGAAAATTCATTAATTATTATTTTCCATTAATAGTAAAAAACCAACCATTCATCCAATTATTGAGGGGCTGGAAATGGAAGCCGGTGCGCTGCCACCGCAGCATGTCGTTGGTCCACTGGAAGGAGTCATCTCCTCCGCCGCCGCCGCCCTCAGCGGACAGCCTGCCGCCGGACGACTTCTCGGAGACGCCGGCCTCCCTTCCGCGGGAGACCGCTCCGCTGCTTCCGGGGCGGAGCGTGGTAATCGTCTCGTGCCCACCTCCGCCGCCGCCGCCGAGCACCACCACGACCACTACCACGAGCAATGTGAGGGCTGACGATAAGAGGAGGGCGTGGAGACGCAGCCGCCGGGGCGAACGGTGGTCCGAGGACCCGCCGGGGGATGAGAGGAGCGGCGACGACGCCTCCGGCCAGTGGCGGAGTGGGAGGAAAGGATCCATGGGAAGAACAGGGGAGGAATGACTTCGCCAAGCTCTTCTACCGTTTATTTATATTTTTGGGAACCGAAAATTTAAGAGATATTCTAATATTAACCGAATTTTTAAGGGCACTTTAAAAAAATAACAAATCTCGGGGGAAATTTAAAATTTACCTGATTGATAATGTTTTTTTTTTCTATTCCACCTTTAAAGTTTATTTTCTCTGACTCTTTAAAATAAATGTTAAAAAAAACCTGATTTTGTGCTCTTAAAGCTTTCCTAATTTTCTTATTGAACTATGGAAGTAATCCAGGTTGTCAATTTATTTTTTTTGTTTTTAATCTTGTATTTCTTAATATTTCCCTTAATGAGACATCTTTTTATGAACAATACAACTCATTGAAGTTGTAATTAAAACATAGGCTATGTTTACTTAGTAATATAATAAAATTTATAATGTAATGTAATACAATTAATATTGTATTACTAGGTATATTATATCTTTATTATTTTTTATAGTGAATGTAATTTATATTATTATAAAACGATAAACATATAAAAATTTATTAGTATGTTCAATGACCGATTGGTGCAAGAAATGGGTTAAGGATTTATTTAACATATAAATTTTAATTAAATATTGAACTTGGAATGTAATTGAATTATATGGTATTAATCTTATAATCTAGATTACAAACCTCTATTATCTTTTATAATTCAAATTATATTACATTACAACTTTAAAACGATGCTAAATAAAGTAATCAATATTGTAATGTAATCTTAATTATATTACAAAAATAATTATTCTTCATCAAACATAGCCTATATAAATTGTCACCACTATTCATAATTGAGTTATGATACGCTCAAGGAAAAATCTCAATGAAATACTTAAGGATAGACACATAAATATATGACTCGTCATTTCACTTTTTGTGGGCCCCCATCATTTTATGTATCTATCCTTGAACATTTCATTGAGATTCTTTCCTTGAGCATATCATTTTTCTTCATAATTTTTATCATATAAACCATTTTTGGAAGATATTGTTGGATATATGTGAACAGAGGAGAGGTGAAAAAAATGGGACTTTAGTTCCATATTAGGAGTTCCAATGCATATTGGTTGGCTTATATTAATTCACATACATTGATGATGCGAACAAATGCATGGGGAGAGGCTCTTTCTTACACGTAGGTGCGCAGGGGGTGCAAATCCAGGACTTGGATTGCACTAAACCAAGTTGATGTTAGGGTCGATTTGTAGCTAGAGGGGGTGAATAGCTCGTCGTGTTCATTGTCTTGCTTCGCGATGATGATATGCAAGAACTGGCGTGATTCCATATGCTTGGCTTCACTCCCTAACATTAGGATTTTCACATGGCTTCACTCACTCATCAGAAGTGCAACAACACTTAGCTCCAAGAAAGATTCAAGAACTGGTGTGAACCTGTGAGAATGATCATAAGAAGTGGAGAGGAAGAGATGTGGAATCGTTGTGAGGAAGACGGCTTTAAACTCGACGCTTCCTTCGCAACAGTCACAACCCAATCGATTAACCAATCGATTGGGGAGGCTTGAATCGATCTGTCGATTGATTCAGAGCGCCTCTGTGCTCTTTGGAATAAGACCTGAATCGATCGACCGATCGATTCAGGCTTTCTCGTGATCACGCGAGAAAATCAGCTCCCAATCGATCGATCGATCGATTGGGCATGCCCAATCGATTGACTGATCAATTGGGGAAGCTTCTGTGGTCGCGATTTCGCTTCCTAATCAATCGATTGAACCAACCTTCACTCGCGGCACATCTTCGATCGATCGGTCGATAGTTCAATCAATCAATTGATCGATTGTCTTCCCTTTAACTTGCTTAAACCAAGTTTAAGGTCCCCCAAATTCAACATCCGGTCAACCGTGACCAATTGGAGCTCTTCATGCCTAGCATCCGATCAACCTTGACCTGTCGGGACTTCTTCGCCAAGTGTCCGGTCAACCCTTTGACCCACTTGGACTTACCGTCTCATGCCAAGTGTTCGGTCCTCCATTACCCACTTGGACTTCCACCAAATATCCAGTCAACCTTGCCCCATCTGGATTTCCTTGTGCCAAGTATCCGATAAATCCTTTGACCTACTTGGGCTTCCCAACACTAGATGTCTGATCAACCTTGACCCACTTGGATTTCCACGTGTCTGTGTTCATTCACCAGGTCTTTTCTTCTACCTAGCTTTACTCACTAGAGCTTTCCATTCGCCTGGCTTCACTACTAAGACTTTTCATCTGCCTGGCTTCACTGACCAGCACTTTCACCTAGCTTCACTCACTAGGGTTTTCACCTGGCTTCATTGACCAGGATTTTCCCACTATTTGGCTTCACTCACCGAGACTTTTACCTGCTTAGCTTCACTTACTAGGTCTTTCACCTAGCTTTACTCACCAGAGTTTTCTAACTTCCTAGCTTCACTCACTAGGTCTTTCACCTGTCTTCACTCACCAGGATTTTTCCTTGCATAACATCCAGTTAGGACTTTCCAAGTCAAGTATCTGGTACAACCCTTTGACCTATTTGACTATTCTTCACATCTAACTGGTCAGTTCTTGACCAGAGGGGAATTGTATCAACAATCTCCTCAATTGGACGATTACATCTGCAATCTCCATGTATTGTCAAATATCAAAATTCAAACATCAAGACTCAAGTTTGAGCTAAGTCAAGCTTAGTCAACCGGATCAACCTTGATCTAGGGATATTGCACCAACAGTTGACTCGTGTGCGAGCAAGATCTGCGAACACCAAATGTCGGATCAGTCGGGATAAAATTTGCTCAAGTAAAACAACCAACATTTTACCATATAATTTTTTTTGTTGCTTATTTAAGGGTGTAACGGATGCATTAAATTAAAGATTAATGCAGTTGAGTGAGTTCATCGTGACTATTAGTGTTTGGTGGGAATCACAGTTAGTTGTTGTATCATGGGAAATAGACGACCCGAGTAAACCTCGAAGCACAGCTGAAGGTGGGGTGAATATGTTTCAAGGAAACTGTGACCATCGTAAGTCTCGGTCCATTCACCCGCTCGACTTCTCTGCCCGGTCAGCCACTCACTCACTTGGTCAGCCGTTAGACTTCTCTACCTGGTTGTTCACTCGATCAGCCAGTTGGTCGCTCACTCACTCGATCGGTCGCTCGGCTTCTCTGCCCAATCGGCCTCTCGCTCACTTGATCGGTCGCTCGGCTTCTCTGCCTGACTAGCCACTTGCCTAGTTAGCTCGTCCAACCACACGCTCGCTTGACCGCACACTCACCTCGTCGCTTAGTTTTTGTCGGGTCTGTCGAATACTCGCTCAATCGCTTGCTCACTCGGCCGCTCATTCGCTCGGCCTCTCGGGCTGCTCAACTTCTTAGCTCGCTCGGCTGAACCACCCGGTAGGCTGCTCTACTTTACTCAATCGACCGCTTTGCCTGGTCGGACTCTCTATTCGACCGCTCTGCCCGCTCGACTGATTCACCACTCGGTCGGCTCTGCCTGATCTACTACACAGCTCGGTCGGCTATACTGCCCGCTCGGCCTCTCAGCCCGCTCAACCTCTCAACCCGTTCTGCCGCTCGGTCATTGTGCAATCTACGTTCAGTATTTAGCAATAACTAGTCCCTACTGGCAGCATGAGATTATCTATTCAGGTCATCTAGACAGATAAATTGAATTGAATTTTATATTTTTAAATTTGGCCAATTCTCAAAATCTCCGGTAAATTATTTTTTTTTAATTATTTTTTTTAATTAATATGTGACACTATTTGTTAATTATTTTTTTTACCACACAAATCATATCATAGATATATCACATTCAAATTTATTACATCAAATAAGATTCCGAAGAACACATTTTAAAATTATATTTAAAAAATCAATTATGGATTGGGTGATAAGAAAATTCCCTGAAAATTTTGATAAATATTCGGCATGTGGAAGCATTACTAGGGCACATGTTGTGTTGCCAAATCGAATGATCCATCATCGTCCGAACGCATGGAATGCTTTTGACTTGATGAGCTGGAACAACTTAATTTCATCCAAATTAAATGAATCGTATATCACATGTTCTTAACATATCTCGGCCAATTATGCATCCTTGCTGGACCCAAATCCATCCATTATGTCTTTATTAATCATGAACAAAAATTTTGTCGTTTTAGTAAACTAAATAATTTATTATTTTTATTATGTATGATAATGATATGGTACAATTTGGATGCTCGCTGCTAAGCAGGCTAATAATGTTGGCGGCCGGACACTTTCGTAACTTCCCTCTTCTCGTAGTAATTTTCTTGTCTAACTTGACTGGACTCGGATCCCTTTTCTTAATGTTGGCGGCATGATAACCTCCTTCGAATCCTTTTCTTTTCTAAGTCTGACTTGACTTGACTCGACTCGGATTAGCTCAGCCAAGATACTTCTATCTCTGGGAGTATCCCGACTCCTTGATCGTAATTTATGTAAAATTTTTAGAGTGAATGTTGAGACCACTCAAATTTTCAGGTGTTTCGAAAGAAGCTAATAAATATCAAGGGGGATTTTGTAAATTGCGCTTTGGACCCTTGGAGCAGCATCCAGCTCAGCTCGTGCATATTTTATAATAAATCTATTGATTAATATTCTGATTTAGGCAGACATTCATATAATTTCATGGTTTTTTGTGGGAAGAGGAAACAAACAGATTCTTACAAATATATCTTTAATATCCACCGCCTGGGTGATAATTGCATTATTTATTGAACTGTATTTTTTTTTAAAAAAAAATTATGCCTTCGAATTAATTAATAATGGGGACAATTAAGTAGGAACAAGAGATATCCCATTTATCTTAAGTTCGTAGTACCGATAAGTAGGGGTGTAAATAAAATAAGTCATTCATGAACTACTCGAGATTCGATTCGATAAAAACTCATTTAATGATGTTCATTAAGAAAAACAAACCAAGCTCAAGCTTCATAATATTCGGCTCGTTAGCTCGTGAACATGTTCGTTAAGCTCATGAATCAATTTTTAAATAAAAAAATAATAATTTTGATATTGAATTTATAGATTTTACACTCTACTTATGAAACATATAGACAAATATATTAAATTTATTTATTAAAATAAAATTATAAATTTTAATAAGAATATTATAATTATCTCTAAATATATAATTTAGTTTTTAATGAATATTTAAATTTATAATTTATATTTGTTAAATTCGTTTAGGCTCGATAAAAGCTCGAATAAGCTCGCGAGCCATGAATATATTCGTTAAATAAAGTTCGAGCTTTGATCGATTACAAACGAACCAAACTCAAACATTCAAGAGTTCGGCTCGGCTCGACTCGATTACACCTCCACTAGTGAGCACTTTAAAAAAATTGTTTTGATTTTTTTTTAACTTAATATGATAACTCAACCTTTAAATCATAAAAAATAAATCCTAAATAACATAACTATAATTTTAAAAAATAATTAATTAAAAAAATTGGGACGACCCGCAAGCGTCACCAAGATAACTTTATATGTTACGCAATTTATGCAGCACAACTTATAAGTACCATGTTTATTTTTTTAGAGTTTGGGATGTAGGTGTATTTGGTTTAAGGTTATTGTTGATAATCTTAGTTATCTATCTAAAGTTATTGATAAAACATTATTAGATTTAGGTAATGAGCGATCCCCGAGTTATGACGTATGTTTGACACGCCAACAAACGAAGAATGAAACCTAGGATGGGAAAACATCGAAAATGTGATGTTTTTCTCGATTCCGGGGTTAATGATTTTTTTCTCCAAAATTAACATATGATATTTACTCTTTGGGATATAAAAACCTCTAGTAATTTATTACATGTCAATCCGCCCATACATAAGTTATTGTTGTTATGTTGCAATAGTTGTAAACAAATTCCACATTGAAAACACACAGAAAAGATTAAGAACTTATAAAGGAAAGATATCTCCATTAGTATGGGTCTTTTGGGTATAGCCCAGAAATAAAATCATGAGAGCTTAGAGCTAAAATGGACAATATCATACGATTGTGGATATATCTGAATTCTTTTGATCATAACAAGTGGTATCAGAGCGAAATTATTTCGGAGGACTTACATCCAAAGGAGCAAAAGTTTTGAGCTGCAAAGATGTCTTTGAGAGAGGATCATATCACTACTCGACCACTCTGTGACCGAGAGGTATGAAAGTCTTAGGGCCAAGAATCAGATAACATCAAACATATAAGCTTGAGAGGGAGGTCCTTCGTTTGAGGAGGATATTGTTGGATTGCAATGGTTGCAAACAAAGTTTTACATTGAAAACACATGAAAATAATCATGAATTATAAGGGAAAGATATTTCCATTAGTATGAGGCCTTTTAGATAAAGCCCAAAAATAAAACTATTAGGGTTTAGGTCCAAAGTAGATAATATCATACAATTGTGAAGATATCTGAATTATTTTGGTCCTAACAATTGGTATCAGAGTTTGGACTGATAGAATGACTAACCATCAATTGTGTACAAGAGTCATTGTCCAATCGAGTCATATGGGTGGAATATTAACCTCTATTGAAGGAAGTAGGGGCTCCCATATCTGGATCAAAACAACCTGACACCATGCAGAGAAGTCCTAGTTGCAGCTAAGCAAGAAAGACCTAGTAAGTTGGTTGGATTGAGGGGCAAGGAAGTCCTAGTATGTCTGGTGGACTAAGGGGCAAGGAAGTCCTAGTAGGTTGGTTGGACCGAGGGACAAGAAAGTCCTGGCGGGTCAAGGATCAAATGACATCAAGCGGATATACTTAAGAGGGAGGTCCTTCGTTTGAGGGGGGTGTTGGGTTGTAATGGTTGCAAACAAAGTTCCACATTAAAAACACATAGAAAGAATCATGGACTTATAATGGAAAGATATCTCCATTGATATGAGACTTTTTTGGTAGAATCCAAAAATAAAACTATGAAGGCTTAAACCCAAAGTGGATAATATCATATCATTATGAAAATATCTGAATTATTTTGGTCCTAACAATTGTACCCCAGCTTTCTTGACTTACGATCGTGAAATCCACTCACAAGAGGCGTTTAAAGTCGTCCCACGCATTCCTATCAGCGTTCAAAGGTGTCCCCACTCCGCGAAGAACCCTAGCGGAGTTCCACTCGTGAAGGTGTTCCACTCACAAAAGTTTGACTTTCCCGACTCACAATTAGGAAGAACCCTAACTGTTGGATCGAGAATTCGTTAGAGGGGGGGGGGGGGTGAATAGCGATTTAAAAAAAAAAATATCGAGTAAGCACGCAGCAGAATAAGCGAAAAAACACAACAACGCTAACACAGAATCAATTTACTTGGTTTGGAGCCTATGCTGACTCTTACTCCAAGACCCGCACTCGTTGAGTGCTTTCGTTCGGCAATCCACTAGCAATTCGTAAAATATCACAAGTTTAAGTACAAATGCTTTTAAGGAAAGAGTACCGACAATGATTAGAAAAATAAAACAGTAGCACTTTGTTGGAGGAGCGTCGTAGGAGCACAGGACAGCAGATCGTTCGTTGTTCGTGATTTGCTCCAGCCTTCACCCTCCTTATATAGGAGGTTTGGGGCGCCCGTATCCCTTCGGGGTGCCTTGAATACGACGCAGCCAAGCCAACCAGGGTGCTCCATGTGGCGAAGCTCGTTGGGGATAAAACTTGCCTCCGGGCGCCTGGATCCCTTCCGAGTGCCCGGATCCTTTCCGGGCGCCGGGCCCTTGTTTTCCAGCAGTCTCCTTCATGCAAGAAAACGTTAGTCCGAGGTAAAGTAGATTATATATTCTGCAAAATAGAGTGTTAGCACAGTTTATAATAAAACAGAATAGTAATTAGATTCCGTCTCATCGAGACCGGAATCTAGTCACGATCTCGACTTAGATATTCGAAATTAATCTAAGTCGGATTGACGCCTAATGTTCCCTTCCCGGGGACGCGTCCTCACAATCACTCCACTCTAGCGACTTACCTTAACTTATCTGCAGACGTCCGGTCAGCCCTTCGACCCGTCTGGACTTCGTGTCAGCTATCCGGTCAGCTCGTCGTCCTAGCTGGACTTCGTGTCAAACGTCCGGTCAGCCATTCGACCCATTTGGACTTCGTGCCAGCTATCCGGTCGACCCGTCGACCTAGCTGGGCTTCGTGCCAGACATCCGCTCAACCCGTCAACCTGTCTGGACTTCTCCTGCACACTTGATCAAAGTGTTTAGAATACAAATGAAACTAACTTAACCTACTTTGACATTCATCAAAACTTGAGTTAGACCGTTAGTGCTAACCGCACCAACAATCTCCCCCTTTTTGATGCAATGACAACCTAGTTAAGTTAGTGAAAAATATGCAATTAAAACAATCAATTTGGTTTTTAAGTTAACCTTTATTTTAAATTTAGTAGTTTGTTGTTTAACTAACTTAACCACCTAACCCTCCCCCTTTGGCATTCATTAAAAATAAACATAGAACAAATGATAATTTAACATACAAGGAAGTCTACAAATGTAAGTCAGATTGACTTGGGGGAGTTTAAACTAGAAACATAGAAATATAACTTTTGTTTTAAGCTTTTATCTTTTATCTCTTTAAAAAAAATAGCTAAGTTTGAAAAATAGTTAACTTTAGAAAGATAACTTAGAAAGATAACTTTGTAAATTTTTAAAGTAATTTTTCAAAGATAAACTTTTGCAAAATTAACCAATTTTTTTTTTTTAAAAAAAGGTTTTGCAAGTTTAAGACTCTTTGAAAGATTTAATTTTTAAAGTTGAAAAGTCCAATTTCTTTTTTAAAGCTAAGTAGAATATAATTTTCAAAACGAAGTATGAAAAAAATCTAAGTTACAAAATCGAGTAAAGTCTATTTTTCAAAATTAAACTTGTAAAATCTAATTTTCAAACCTAAGTTTCTAAGTTTTAAATTTCAAAACTAATTTTATTACATTTTCAAAATATGTTTGAAAAATTAAAATTTTAAAACTAAGTAAAATCTAATTTTTAAAATCAATTTTCAAAACTAAGTTGAATCCAATTCTTAAAAACAACCTAGTTTTATATGAGTTAGTTTTCAAATATAGGTTTATCAAATTAGATTTGCAAAAATAAGTTAGATTTTTCAAACACATTGAAAATATTTTTAAGAAAATATTTTCCAAAAACTAATTTCAAAATAAAGGGAAAATAAATATGAAAATAATTAGTTCTCCCCCTGAACCTGACATAATTTTTTAAGTAAATATATTAAAAAATTTGAACCTCCCCCTGAATTTGATATTCCCTTAATTTATTACTCTCCCTTAATTTATCTTTCCCTAAATTTATTACTCTCCCTTAATTAAACGTTAAGGTTTGGATATGTTAAATTTAACACATTTTTGTGTCTAAGTGTTTTAGGAGATTTAGTAGTACTTATATTATTTATATAATTATTTCTATATCTTTGGTATAATTATTCTTTTAAGTTTGATTAATCAATTATTCTAAAAATAATTGACTTTAGATTCAGGTGTAATAAGTTAAACTTTAGTTTAAGGTTAAATAAGATAAGTTGTTATTAATTTAATAACAGTTAATCAATAATTTATTGGTTAACTTTTACTTAATTCAATAATTTAATACTTATTTAATTAAAATAATTTAAATTTCATGTTAATTAATTGAGTTGATTAATGAAAGTGTTCGTTATAATTTAACTTTTCATTTACTTCCTTTTAATAGGATTAACTTAGTTTAAGGTTAGTAGTAATTTGAAGTTAAATTTATTAAAGTTATTAAACAAAGGTAAGTAGGTTCAATTTAAGTCCATCTTTAATTATGTTTTAATTAAAATAGTTAAAAAATTTCATTAATATTTTAATATAAAGTCAAGGTTGATTAAAAAAAATTTCGAGTCAATTTAATATTCTTAATTAGGTTAAATCTAGCTCCTAATCAAGTCAAAAAAGGTTAGACTTAAACAATTAAGTTTTAGTTATTTACTTATTAATTAAGTTTAAAGTTTAAATTTTGAGTGATTTAATCAGTTTATAAAATATCTAACTTTTAAACTATTATTATTATTATTTTTTTAAAAAAATTAAAATAATTTTAAAGAATTTTAAGATGATTTAAAGTAATTTTTAAAATAATAAAAGGATTTAAGTTTAATTTAAAACTTAAATATTTAATTAAGTTTAAATTTTAAACTTTAAATTAGGTATATATTTAAAGTTTCTAAGTTATAATTTAAGTTTTAATTAACTTAAGTGTCTTAGTTTTAAAATGATCTTTAAAGTTTAAAAATAAAATTTAAAGTAATTTTTAAAAAAATAAAATATTTTTTTAAAAAAAATTAAAAGAATATTTTTAAAAGAAATTTTACAGTTTTTAAAATATTTTTTTTAAAAAATTTTAAAATGATATTTAAATAATTTTTAAAAGAGTTTTTAAAATGATTTATAGAAGAATTTTTAAATGATTTTTAAAGAATTTTTTATATGATTTTTAAAGAATTTTTAAAATGATTTTTAAAATATTTTTTAAAAAAATTTTAAAATGATTTTTAAAAACTTTTTTTAAATGGGTTATAAAAGAATTTTTAAAATGATTTTTAAAGATTTTTTGGAATGAATTTTTAAAGATTTTTTAAAATAAATTTTTAAAATTAATTTTTAAAGAAATTTTAAAATGAATTTTTAAAAAGAATTTTTCAAGAATTTTTTAAATGAATTTTTAAAGATTTTTTTAAAATAAATTTTTGAAGAATTTTTTAAATTAATTTTTAAAGATTTTTTAAAATGAATTTTTAAAGAATTTTTGAAATGAATTTTTAAAGAATTTTTGAAATGAATTTTTAAGGAATTTTTTAAAATGAATTTTTAAAATGAAATTTTATAGAATTTTTTTTAAAATTAATTTTTAAAGAATTTTTAAAATTAATTTTTAAATAATTGTTTAAATGAAATTTTAAAGAATTTTTAAAATAAATTTTTAAAAAGGTTTTAAAATGAATTTTAAAATAATTTTTTAAAATAAATTTTTAAAGAAAGTTTTTAAAATGAATTTTTAAAAAAAAATTAAAATGTAGTTTTAAAATGAATTTTTAACGAATTTTTTAAAATAAATTTTATAGATTTTTTTAAATGATTTTTTTAAAACAAATTAATTTTTTTAAAAATTATTTTTAATAGAATTTTTTAAAATAACTTTTTAGATGATTTTTAAATTTTAATTTAATTTAATTTAAGTCCTTAGTTATCTCACTCGATCTATGTTTTCAATCAGGAAATCCAATAATTTTGTGAAATGAATTAGGTTTAGTTTTAGGGTTTGGTTTAAGTTTGTGTTAGATTCAGGTTTAGCTTTGGTCTCAACAAATAGGCAATCTTCGGATAAACTTCTGGGCTATGGTGAGTCACTTGGATATCATTAGAGTAACCATGCCTTCAAAAATTTTCAAATAGTCCTATCCACTAAACTTAGTACAAAACCTTGGTCTAACTAGTTAGGATCCGTAAGGGGTAGCTTTAGTTAGTTCCACTTAGTCAAATGCACCGGGTCGAAGCCATATCTTCCTAGACATGCATAGACTAAGCTTCCCTAACCTACTATCATCCAAAACTTCACCAGTATCGTAGGTCAAGTTAAACTTTGTCCCTTTTTATTCTAATCCTAATTACTCTGCCGGGTAGGTTACTTTTGGTTACCTTGTCGGGTAGATTACTTTTGGTTACCCTGTCAGTTAGAATATTTTTGAATGTGCCAACTAGTTTGGAGTCTCCCCCTAAATTATTGATTTTCTTTTTATATTTTTATTTAATTTGTAATTTAAATTTAAGTTTTTAATTTTGAATTAATTAGATGAGTCAAATTGCCCTTCTTTAAAAAAGTGTATTTAAAGTTTAAATTTTCATTCAATTTTAATTTTATTATGTTAATTGAATTATCTTTCTTTAATAACTTATTTTTAATGTTAAATCTTTTATTAATTTTTAAATTTGAATTAATTAAATTATTTGAATTATATTTCTTTAAAGGTTTATCTTTTAACCTTTTATTAATTGTTAATTTTGAATTTTCTAGATTATCTTTGTTTAATATGTTATCTTTAACATTTAATTTTAAGTTTGTTAAATTTAGTTTTGATTTTATCAAAGTGTTTAATTTTATCTTTGTATTTTCTTCGTCTTTTAAGTTGATATAATTAGTGGAATTTATTAGATAAGTCTTATCTTTAAAATTTAATTTTTTGTTAATTAAATTATCTTGTTTTGGATAGTATTTTCTGGACCGATTTTATCTAGATTATTAAATACTTTATTAAGGTATTTATTAGTTTTATCCATTTTCTCATTTTTAATTTTTAAATTGGAATTTATTTTAATATTTGACTTACTTATGTCTAAATGTTGACTTAATTTTAAATTTTCTGAATTAACTAAATTATTTGAATTAATTTGGTCATTTTTCTGTTTGACCAAGTCAAGTTGATGTCAAATTGATCAGAGTCTTGATTGACTTGAAAAGAATCTAGATTGTTTTGTGATATTGAATTTAAATCATATAGATCTAGATTATCATGCACCATACTTGGGATAATTTCATACTTATCTGAATCATCATGCAGATTATTTAACCTACTACTGATAGGGGTATTTTGGTAAACTATACTAATCTTAAGCGCATCCCCTAATTCAGTAGGCTTTTCCGTTTGATCTGACTCGAGTCTGGATTTAATTTCAACTTGATCGTCTAACTCCAATGGCTCCTTGTGAAGCTTGGTCAGGTAGGTCCAAAACTCATGGGCATCCTTGACCTTCCTTATCCTGCAAGTAACTTCGTTAGGTAATAAATCTAAAACTAACTTTATTATCTTTTGGTTTGCTTCTGAGTTTTGTGTTGGTCTTCTCAGTGTCATGCCACCATCGAGGTTGTTCATAAGAATAAAGGTTTCCATCTGCATCCTTCACAGATTGAATTCATGTCTTTCGTACATCTCATATGGAGGTAGTTCGTGGATGCTCCGTCCTTCTAGAAGAGACATTGGTCTTGCACACAAGGAAACAAACAAAAAAAATCCCAAGACTTGGTCTTGGATTAGTAGTGCTGGAGAAACAATATAATATTTCACTAATTAAAATATTAATAAAAGATATTATTTTAAATTTTGGAAAATGCGATATTTTATTAATATTAACCAACAGTGAAAAAATGAAAATGAATTTTTCAAAAATATTTTTGGAGGGAAAAAACGAAAGAAGTGGACTTAGTGGATACAAGGTTTTATAGAGGCTACAACAGGGACCGAGAGGAGGAATTGATTATGGTCTCCCGATGAACTTGAGCTTCCTGTGTTCACCCTGAACACCCAACTCAAGTTCATCAATAATAACTCATAACACTAAAGAGTTATTATTGAACTACCGCACCAATCTCATATTACTATATGGACTCCTTCTTATCATGAGTATGTTAGTCTCCCTGTGTTTAAGATATTGAATGCCCACTAATTAAATGAGTTACTGACAACTCACTTAATTAATATCTAGCTCCAAGAGTAGTACCACTCAACCTTATCGTCATGTCGGACTAAGTCCACCTGCAGGGTTTACATGACAATCCTTATGAGCTCCTCAAGGGGACATCATCAACCTAGATTCCTAGGGCACAATTTCATTTTATAATCAACAACACACCATATAAATAATATCATTTTCCAACTTATCGGGCCTATTGATTTATCAAACTAAATCACACCCTTTGATAAATTAAAGAAATAAATATTAAGTATACGTGCTTGTTATTATATCATGATTAAGAGCACACACTTCCATAATAACAGAGATTTTGTTCTCTTATATAGTCAGTATAAAAAGAAACTACCTCAAATGGTCCTGCTCAATTCACTCATAGTGTACTAGTGTAATTTTATAGTCTAGATAAACTAATACCAAATTACACTACAACCACTTCAATGGTTTGCCCATTCCAACTTGGTTGTGAGGTACTATTTATAATTTATAAGGATCTGATAACATGATCTTCTGTGTGTCTCCTCACACCATGTTATCTACAATATAAATTAAATGGACAACTACAGTTAGCATAAATGTAGACATTTGACCAATGTGATTCTTATTTCTAAATAAATGTTTATACAAAAAGCTAGACTTTTAGTATACATTCCAACAGAACGATGCTGAGAAATGTATCATTTTAATAAAGGATGTCTTTGATGATTGAGTTAAGGTAACTTTTTCTATTTTTATTTTTTTTTCATTTCTTTGATGATTGTGCTTTTTTTTGCTAATGATGTGCTTTTAATTTAGAGTCATCTGACTGCTATTAGTTCAAGGAACAAAGAGTTTTGTCACCTTGATGACTTAATGTTTGTGTGGTGGAAAAATCGTGTCATAAGAGCTAATGCAGAAACCTAGCTAATGAAGCAGAATAAAGAGGCTGACACGTTTGAGCGTGAAAAAGACGAACATGATAGAGATCACAAAGATGAAGAATTTGATGATGTCAACCAAGCAATAAGGAAATCTAAGACTCCATATTCATTAGTTTGTCCATCAAGCAAGAAGTCAACCAACATAAAGAAAAAAAGGGAAGTCTAATGATGTTCTAGGTAACTTAGTGGGAGAGATCCACAAGTATGTTACTATTGTTACTGACGCTAATGTGGAGATGAAGGAAATTTCCATCTACTTCAAGAAAGAAATCAAGAGTAGTGATAGAAAAAATGAAGATATATGATGAGTTAATAGAACTTTCTAAATTCTCTGAATAAAAAATTATGAATGTTGGAGAGTACATTCTCAAGAATAAACACAAAGTTGACAACTTCTTCACATTGCCAAAGGTATTTAGAATAGATTGTGTGGTGAAGTAGCTCTTGAGATCTATCCAAAAAGAATTAGGTCCTGGTGAGTGAAGTCAGGTCCTAGTGAGTGAAGTCAGGTCCTAGTGAGTGAAGTTGGACCCTAGTGAGTGAAGCTAGGTAGTGGAAGTCCTGGTGAGTGAAGATAGGTGGTGGAAGTCCTGGTGAGTGAAGTTAGACAATGTAAGTTCTAGTTAGTGAAGCTAGGAAACCCTAGGGGGAGATAACCCTAGGTAATGAGAAGTTTTGAAGGAGTAAACTCCAAGCATGTGTGACCGACTGGTTTCTGGTCGACTACTTGCGGTTGATCGGACCAATGAATTATTAATAATGTTGACACTATTTTTCTTTACTATTCTATATCTATTGTGCTAACTCGGTATTATAGGTAAGTCTTAGTAGATTAGCTTGGTCAGATACTAAGGAAGATTAGAGAAAGTCCAAACAGGTTTGGAGTATTGGGTGCTACTTGGAATTCCGTTCTGTTTCCCCTGTACAAAAATTTGTACAAGCACATAACTTTTCCTAGCAACCCATGTATTCTTAAACTTGGATTGGAAACGAAACTTAACATTTTTACTCTCAAACCATGTGTTCTTCATAAGTTAAACTTGGATTGGAAACGAAACTTAACTTTTTTACTCCAAGTTCAACTCATGTGTTCTTCAGAAATTAAACCATATTACAGAAGTTGATTAAATATCTATTTCAAGGATCGACTTCTAGGTTGTTGGCGAGACACTCGACCTTCTTGGTTATGAGATCATCCACCACTTCCTAGACAAAGTCTTTCAAAGAAATTAAATATTTAAACTCCTTACATTAATCCCAAGGTTTAACTAAAGAGACCTTAATCAAAGCACAAGATCAAAACACAAAATCGATACACAAAATCGCTAGCCTCTTGTGTTGGTATTTCAGGATCTATACAAAGAAAAACTAAACTAGTATGCAGCAGAATAAATAACTAGTTATACCTTTCTTTGTAACCTAAAGACCTCTTGATCTTCTACTGTATTCCTCTCCTCTTCTTGGACGTCGTGTGGGAGACGATCTACCAAGACGAAGACACCCGACCTTCTCCTTCTTTTCCAAGCTTTCGGCCACCAAAGAATACAAAGTGAAGAGGTCTCCTTCTTCTTCTTCTTCTCCTCCAAGCAACCGACTACAAGGTGAAGGTCCTTCTCCAAGTGTCGCCGACCCTTATGAAGAGGAAAGGGAAAAGAGGGAAGAGTCGACCACAAGAAATTAGAAGAGGAGCCTTAGGTTGTGTTTTTAGAGAGCATTCCCTCATTTTTTATAATCTTTGCTAGCGGCTAATAAGGAAAGTTTTTAATAAAATTTCCTTTTATTTGCTATTGTAGATAGTTACAAAAAGGAAAGATTTTAACAAAATTAAAATCTCTCTTTTAAACCATTGTAAATAGCTATAAAAGGAAAGATTATAACAAAATTTTGTTTTAAACAAAAACTTCCTTTTATTCCTATAATGGTTGGTTACAAAAAGGAAAGATTTAACAAAATTAAAATTTCTCTTTTAACCATTGTATATAACTACAAAAAGGAAAGATTTTAACAAAATTAAAATATCTCTTTTAACCATTATAGATAACTACAAAAAAAGAAAAGATTTTAACAAAATTAAAACCTCTCTTTTAAACATTGTAGATAATTACAAAAAGGAAAGATTTTAACAAAATTAAAATCTCTCTTTTAACCATTGTAGATAATTACAAAAAAGGAAATATTTTAACAAAGTTATTTTTTTTAATCCATTGTAGAAAACTATAAAAGGAAATATTTTAATAAAATTTTGTTTTCAGCAAAATTTCCTTTTCTCTTCCTGTATGGCCGACCCCACCAAGCATGGCTTGGCCGGCCCACATCTTGGGCACCAAGAGGGCTTGGCCGACCCCTTCCTTGCGCACCAAGCAATGATGTGGTCGACACTGTTGGTGCAATATCCCTTAGGTCAAGGTTGACTGGTTTGACCAAGCTTGAGTCTTGGTCATAGTTTCGATGTTTGGCAATACATGTAGACACATGGACAATGCAGGTGCAGTTGTTCATGTGGGGAGATTCTGATCAGGGACTGATCAGTGTGAATGAAGAAGAGTCAAGTAGGTATACCTGACTGGAAGGAAAGTCCTAGTGAGTGAAGCTAGGCAAAATGGAAGTCCTGGTGAGTGAAGCCAGGCAGAAGGAAAATCCTGGTGAGTGAAGCCAGGTGAAAGACCTAGTGAGTGAAGCTAGGCAGTATGGAAGTCCTGGTGAGTGAAGCTAGGCAAAGGAAAATCCTGGTGAGTGAAGCCAGGTGAAAGTCCTAGTGAGTGAAGCTAGGAAGATGGAAAACCCTAGTGAGTGAAGCTAGGTGAAAGCCCTGGTGAGTGAAGCCAGGCAAGGGCAAATCCAGATGGATCAAGGATGATCGGACATCTGGTGTTGGGGAAGTCCAAGTAGGTCAAAGGTTTGACCAGATACTTGGCACGAAGAGAAAAGTCCAAGTGGGCCAAAGGGATTGACCGGACACTTGGTGTGGGAAGTCCCAGCAGGTCAAAGGAGTGACCAGATGCTAGGCATGATGTACCAACAGGTCAAGGTTGACCGGATGTTGGTTTGAGAGGCTTGAGACTTGGTTTTGGGCAAAAACCAAGAGTTGGATCGATCAGTGGATCGATCCGGACCTCTCCCAGCGAACAGAGAGCCTCTAGATCGATCAGTGGATCGATCCAGGGGTCCCAATCGATCAGTTGATCGATTGGGACGCTGCTGCTTCGCGCGATAAGCGCTGGATCGATCCGTGGATCGATCCAGGCGTTTTTCCCAGAGCACAGAGGCGCTCTGGATCGATCCGTGGATCGATCCAAAGCCTCCCCGATCGATTGGGAGCAATCCAATCGATCGGGATCCGACCGTTGGCGTCGATAAAGGCCGCAGGCGCACGATTCCTTCGGTAGATCTTCACAGAATCATCTCAGATCTTTCGCCAGCTCCTCCACAGCACTCACAAAGCTCAGATCGCCAGTTCTTGAAGGATCTTGGAAGGTCTCCAAGTCAAGAGGCGGATCAAAGCCAAGAAGAGAAGCTAGGGTTAGAGTTTTGTACTCATTGTAAGCTTGTAAGCTTGTATTTCTTGTATCCTTTCCCTCTCTTCTTGTATTGAGTCTTGTAGGGCTTCTCCGCCCTTGGTAGTTACCATAAAGGAGAATTCTATTAGTGGAGGGTGTGTGTGTTGGTGTGGATCCTTGGATTAGTCACCTCTTGTGAGGTGGATACCAAGTAAACCAACTGTGTTAGCGTTGTGTGATTGTTTCTTTGTATTTCCGCTGCATATCTTTGAAGAAACAAGCAACGAAGCACACCGAGCAAGCGACGAGCTATTCACCCCCCCTCCCTCTAGCTACTTTTGGTCCTAACAAGTGGTATCAGAGCAAGGCCGCTCTTCACCGGAATCATCGCCGGAAGGGTCAAGCATAACAAGAAAAGCTAGAGGGTGAAGAAGTTGAAGCAAATTCATCAAAATCAAAGAATTCAAGAAGCTCAACTTCAAGATGCAATTCCAAGATGGACTTGGATTTGATACAAGGGTGGCTCCACCATACACATCCACGAGCTTCGATTCTTGGAAATCAAGAATCGAAAACTTTCTTATGATGGAGATAGAGCAATGGTTTGCTCTAATGGAAGGATTTGAAGCTCCAACAAACTCCAAGGGCAATTTTCTCAAGAGGAGCAAGTGGAGCCAAGAGCAAGTCCAAAGGTGCGAGGCCAATGACAAAGTGACCAAGCTTTTGGTCAATTTATTGCCAAGCACAATCCTTTGCAAAATTGGAGAATTTGAAGATGCAAAGGAATTATGGAGCAAATTGGCCAAGCTTCATGAAGAGATCCCCTCCACTGTACAAGAGTAAGAAGAATCCAGAGAGGGTGACTCTTTGGAGCAAGACCAAGAGGAGGAATCCGAGGTTGAGAGATGCTCAACCTCCGAAGAAGAAGTCCAAGAAGAAGCTTCATCCTCAAGGGAATGCATCGAAGGGAACAAGGAGGGAGCATACTCCTTGTTTCATATTCAAGATGATGAATCCTCCACCTCTAGGATTGAGGGGGAGCAATCCTTGGTGACGCCGGATCAAGAAGAAGGAGAAGCTTTTACATCCGGGTCAAGTGAAAAAGAAGAAGATGGTGCCACCTCTGAAACTCAAGAAATATCAAATGGAGGATCAAGTGTCATCCCTACACATAAAGGTAAAAATATTTCAATTAATAATAAAAATCATATTATATGCTTTGAATGTAGGGAACATGGGCACTACAAGAGCAAGTGCCCTAAATTGGCTAAGAAGAACGGCCAAGTGGCATAAAAGGGCAAGGTGAAGCCCAAGGAGACCACCCCCGGGACAAAGAAGAGCAAGGAGCACATTATGTGCTTCTTGTGTCAACAAAAAGGGCATTACCGAAGTCAATGCCCTAAGGGGAAGAAGGTGGTCAAGGCTCATGGAGGAAACTCAAGTCAAGGGGGAGCCTCAAAGGTAAAGAAGAAGGTAACATTTATTGAGCCTACCCCTTTACATTATGGTAAAAAGCATGATAGTTCAAATTTTTATCATTTTAATGCAATTTACCATAAGAATAGAAAGCATGAGGGCTTTAAGGAAAAGCATGTGGCCCTACATGCTAAAACTACCCAACCTAAGGTTAGGAAGGTAGATAGACACTTGGGCGGGAACACTAAGTATAATAGATACATGCCCAAGAACAAAAATGCTCTTGGACCAAAACCTAAGGATTTAATGATAGAAAATCAAGTCTTGAGGTCAAGGCTTGATAAAATGGAAAAGACCCTAAAAAGGATGGAAAATATCCTAAAAGGGCAAAATGAGCATAGCCTAGGTCTAGGAGCACAAAGGTCATCTAATGGCCATAGAGGTTTGGGATACAAACCCAAGGCTAAGAAGGATGTGCCCTCTTACCATAGGGTTCCATATAGTTATGGAACCAACCCTAGGTCTAGTGGTCAAGTCAAAAATACTAGGAAGGTTATTCCTAAGAGTATTTTTGCAATAAATGTGACTAAAGTTTCTAAGAAGTCTAAGAAAGTCACAAACAAGATCACAAGGGAGGTTATCCTTAGAGTTGACCTAGAAAATGTGACCAAGGCTTCTAAGAAGCCCAACAAGGTCACTAGGAAGGTATCTAGGGAAGTTATCCCTAGTGAGTACCTAAAGCATCCAAGGAGCACCAATAGGTGTTGGGTTCCTAGGAGCATCTTCTCTACCCCATAGATGGGTTAGAGAGTGTCAACTCCGATTAGAAGGGTAGTTAACCCAACTTTGAGGAAATTGACACTCAATGAGCATTTTTAAGGTTTTTGTTAACTTTTGAAAATGAAATGGAATTATTATTTACTCCTTGAAAGAGTAAAATGTGCCTAATGGTGGAAAATTGATTTTATCTTAAAAAGGTATAAATTGGGAAAAACCTAGAGAAATACCAAGTTGGGATTTTGGTATTCTCTTAGAAATTTTAAGGCAATCCGGGCCTTGATTTATATGATTACTCTTGAGGAAAAATGGAATATGCCAACATTTGAGGATATGCTTAATTTTTAAGTGGCATAAACAAATCAAGAGATTAAAGAAATGTCAAGTTGGGTTTTGGCATTTTCTTAAGGAAATTGGGCGATCTAGGGTTTATGCTCTTTGATTTAGCTAAGTGGTTAAGGATACTTAGATAGGTAATCTAGGTATATTTTATTTATACTAAACCTTGCCATGATTGTTTGCCCATAATATGCCATGACATCATATTTTATTTTAATTTGTATTTTGGCATTCATGACTTATCATGAAAAATACAAAAATATCATGTCATGTCATACATACATCATGTAGTTATAGAATCTTTCTTTTGAAAGCTATTTTATTTTGATGTATGCCATAACATTATCATGCATTAGTTTTATTTCCAAAATTTAAGGACAAATGACATTAGTTCAACAAGTGGCATTTGTTTACAACAAGTGGCATTTGTTTACAACAAGTGAAATAAACAAGTGACATTTGTTTAACAAGTGAATCAACAAGTAACATCCTTGGTGGATGTTTACCACTCCAAATGCCTAGATAGATATGCATGATCCCTAGATTAGAGCAAAATCAATCTTACATCTCACAAAGACCTATAAGATGACTTGTATGTGTTTTAGTGCACATTAGATACACGTGAGATGTTAGGATGATGAGCAAAACTCAATATGTTGATTTAGTGCATTCTTTTGAGTTTTAAGTTCATCAAAACACATAGTTATGTGTTTTCCCATCATTGGGAAAGCTAATGTACAAGTTATGTGCATTAAGCCCAAGGAACATGGTGGGATATTGGTTTTGAAAATATTTTTAAAATAGTTTTGGAAAACCTTGGTGAAGGCTATCTTTTGATAGTAATCACCATTGAATAGTTAGAGACAAACTTGAAGAAAACACTAAAGTTTTTGTAAGTTCTCAAGTTTGTGTCAATCTTTGAAAATATGATGTATTTTCATAGAAAACTATTTTTCCATGATAAATCATACCCTAAATAATGTCTACACAAATTTTTACGATTTTTGGAATTTTGTAGAATTTACTAGGGGTTTCTGAAATTGGCTGAAATTGAATTTCAGCAATTTCAGACCTCCAATCGATCAGTGGATCGATTGGAGTGTCTCAATCGATCAGCCGATCGATTGAGAAGGAATTTCCTGCGAGCAGAAGCTCGCTGGATCGATCAGCCGATCGATCCAAGAAGACTGAATCGATCAGTGGATCGATTCAGGAGGCAATTCTTGCGAGCAGAAGCTCGCTGGATCGATCAGCCGATCAATCCAGGAAGTCTGAATCGATCAGTGGATCGATTCAGAGAGGTTCAATCGATTGGAATCCAACTCCAATCGATTCAAGTTGCTGATTTTGGCTGGGAAGGCCTGATTTCAGCATCTTTGAACCATGTTTAGTCTAGGTAACCATTCCTAACCCCTCAAAATACATTTGTATACATAAAAAAGGTGTTTTCGTGTGGAAAACAAGGATGAATTAATTAAGGAAGGCTAAGTTGAAGTTTAGGTTGAGGTTTGTTTCAAATTTTGAATGTTTGAACCTCAAAACTTCTCAATTTGGGTTTCCTAAAGGTTTAGGGATTCCAAGTCATTGTTGGTGCAATGACAGAAGTTACCACCATGTCTTTAGGGGAGGGACTCTTTAAAGGCATGAAAATTATTTTTCATAAACCTTGGAATGTGGTTAACCTTCCGTTAAGAAAATGCTCATGGATGAGTGTTTGAACTTGAAATGGGGAGTGAATATCCTCAGTATTTCAAGTGGTCTCAAGTAGTTGAAAAATGCTCAAGGTTGGACATTTGTCTACATTGAGGAAGAATTTAGCAGGAAGAATGAAGGGTATGGGACCTTCATTATCGTATTGCTCACAACAAGTGAAGTTGTGAACATTGAGGGGCAACTCTTCAGGGGGAGAGTTTTCAACAATGGATTTGTTGAAGTGTGCCCAAAATTGAGGCACGGGTTAATGTGTGCTCAAGGATGGGTTGATGTGTGCCAATAGGGGGAGAATGTGTGGTTTAAGTTAGGCCTTCATTACCTATGGGGGACGACATAGGGGGAGAATGAAGGGAACCAACATTCATACTTTGGCATGAATGAAGTTAAGGCTATGAGATTAGCTTAACTCAGAATGGTAAGGGAACCAACATTCATACTTTGGCATGAATGGAGTTAAGGCTATGGGATTAGCTTAACTCAGAATGGTCCAAACTTAAAGGTATTGTCAAACATCAAAAAGGGGGAGATTGTTAGTGCAATATCCCTTAGGTCAAGGTTGACTGGTTTGACCAAGCTTGAGTCTTGGTCATAGTTTCGATGTTTGACAATACATATAGACACATGGACAATGCAGGTGCAGTTGTTCATGTGGGGAGATTCTGATCAGGGACTGATCAGTGTGAATGAAGAAGAGTCAAGTAGGTATACCTGACTGGAAGGAAAGTCCTAGTGAGTGAAGCTAGGCAAAATGGAAGTCCTGGTGAGTGAAGCCAGGCAGAAGGAAAATCCTGGTGAGTGAAGCCAGGTGAAAGACCTAGTGAGTGAAGCTAGGCAGTGTGGAAGTCCTGGTGAGTGAAGCTAGGCAAAGGAAAATCCTGGTGAGTGAAGCCAGGTGAAAGTCCTAGTGAGTGAAGCTAGGAAGATGGAAAACCCTAGTGAGTGAAGCTAGGTGAAAGCCCTGGTGAGTGAAGCCAGGCAAGGGCAAATCCAGATGGATCAAGGATGATCGGACATCTGGTGTTGGGGAAGTCCAAGTAGGTCAAAGGTTTGACCGGATACTTGGCACGAAGAGAAAAGTCCAAGTGGGTCAAAGGGATTGACCGGACACTTGGTGTGGGAAGTCCCAGCAGGTCAAAGGAGTGACCAGATGCTAGGCATGATGTACCAACAGGTCAAGGTTGACCGGATGTTGGTTTGAGAGGCTTGGGACTTGGTTTTGGGCAAGATCCAGGTGCTGGATCGATCAGTGGATCGATCCGGACCTCTCCCAACGAACAGAGAGCCTCTGGATCGATCAGCGGATCGATCCAGGGATGCTGCTGCTTCGCGCGATAAGCACCGGATCGATCCGTGGATCGATCCAGGCGTTTTTCCCAGAGCACAGAGGCGCTCTGGATCGATCCGTGGATCGATCCAAAGCCTCCCCGATCGATTGGGAGCAATCCAATCGATCGGGATCCGACCGTTGGCGTCGATAAAGGCCGCAGGCGCACGATTCCTTCGGTAGATCTTCACAGAATCATCTCAGATCTTTCGCCAGCTCCTCCATAGCACTCACAAAGCTCAGATCGCCAGTTCTTGAAGGATCTTGGAAGGTCTCCAAGTCAAGAGGCGGATCAAAGCCAAGAAGAGAAGCTAGGGTTAGGGTTTTGTACTCATTGTAAGCTTGTAAGCTTGTATTTCTTGTATCCTTTCCCTCTCTTCTTGTATTGAGTCTTGTAAGGCTTCTCCGCCCTTGGTAGTTACCATAAAGGAGAATTCTATTAGTGGAGGGTGTGTGTGTTGGTGTGGATCCTTGGATTAGTCACCTCTTGTGAGGTGGATACCAAGTAAACCAACCGTGTTAGCGTTGTGTGATTGTTTCTTTGTATTTCCGCTGCATATCTTTGAAGAAACAAGCAACGAAGCACACCGAGCAAGCGACGAGCTATTCACCCCCCCCCCCCCTCTAGCTACTTTTGGTCCTAACAGACCCCTCATTTTGAGAAGAAGCAAAATTAAAACGGGTGAACGCGAGACTTTATAGAGACTACAGCAGGGACCGAGAGGAGGAATTGGTTTTGGCCTCCTGATGAGCTTGAGCTTCCTGTGTTCGCCACAAACACTCAACTCAAGTTCATAAATAATAACTCATACCACTAAAGAGTTATTATTGAACTACCACACCAATCTCATATTACATTATGAGCTCCTTCTTATCATGAGTGCATTAATCTCCCTGTGTTTAAGATATCGAATGCCCATTAATTAAATGAGTTATTGACAACTCATTTAATTAACATCTAGCTCCAAGAGTAGTACCACTTAACTTCATTGTCATGTCGGACTAAATCCACTTGCAGGGTTTACATGACAATCCTTATGAGGTCCTCAAGGGGACATTATCAACCTAGATAACTAGGACACAGTTTTCTTTTATAATCAACAACACACCATGTAAATAATATTATTTCTCAACTTATCGGGCCTATTGATTTAACGAATAAATCTCACCCATTAACCCTAAATACTAAGTATATGTGCTTGTTATTATATCGGGATTAAGAGTACGCACATCCATAATAACAGAGGTTATGTTCTTTTATGTAGTCAGTATAAAAAGAAACAACTTCAAATGGTCCTGCTCAATACACACATAGTGTACTAGTGTAATTTTATAGTCAAGATAAACTAATACCAAATTACACTACAACCATTCCAATGGTTTGTCCAAATCCATCTTGGTTGTGAGTTACTATTTATAATTTATAAGGAACTGATAACATGATCTTCTGTGTGACACCACACACCATGTTATCTATAATATAAATTAAATGGACAACTGCATTTAACTAAATGCAGACATTTGACCAATGTGATTTTCATTTCAAAATAAATGTTCATACAAAAAGCTAGGTTTTTAGTATACATCATAACATGGAGGACCAGACGTTTGACAAGTAAGTGGTTGTAAGCACTGGAGGAGAGTGTCCCAATGAGGACGAGTCTCAATTAGGGACTTTAGGCATAAGTCCAATTTAGGTCCATTTTATTGGGACCTTGATGTGCGGCTAGAGAGGGTGAATAGCAGATCACCCACAACATTCGCTTCCTACAACTTGTTAGCGCACAGCGGAATACAAAAATAAAACTAACAAGTAGAAAATCAAACCCTAGAAGACAATAAACAAGAAAACAAATTGACACGTTGCGTTTAACATGGTTCGGAGATTAGGGATCTTACTCTACGACTGCCCGTAAGGTAGACGATCCCAATCTGTCGGTGGATAACTCCCCGGAAAATCTCGGCTAGCTGAAGTATCTCCTTGTAGATGGAGAAACCTCACCACAACCTCGCACAAGCACGCTTGATCACAAAAGAGATTGGAAGATTCGAATATACTTTAACCAAGTCTATTTTGTCAACCATGACCAGTCACCCTGAGCTATATTAAATAGAGCTCAGGAGAAAATACAAACTGTGTTTCTCGTCACCAGTCGATTGGTCTAGACACCAGTCGACTGGTCCTATGTGGAATTTGACTATTATACGTCAACGACTTGATACTAGTCGACTGATGCCAACACAGTCGGCTGCTCCACATGGGTTGAGTAAACAAAGACATTCTGCTCGCTCCCCAGTCGACTGACCAATCGACTAAACTTATACCAGTCGATTGGTACAAATATCAGTCGACTAGTCAAACCTTAACCCTAGGGTTTTGACCTCCGAGTATATTCACTCAGCACTCGTCCTTGCCTGACCAACCTAGACCTAGCCTTCTAGCTTCCTCCATCAACTTCACATCCCTTAGATGCCTCCCCATCCTTCACGTTTTTCCTTCAGGAGCTTCCTTCGACTTTGTCCTTGTTGTCGGGTCTTCCTTTACCAAGAGCCTTCTCACCTTCGGGACTTCAATCATTGTCAAGTCACACTTGGACTTACATTGCTAAGATTACATATTTGGATTTATACCACCATGACTCACACTTGGACTTTCCTCCTTTGCCAAGATCCCACTTGGACTTTCCTGTATCTGCACACTCAAAGACACATCAAATACAACAATAAATCTAACTTAAACCTTTGCCCAAACATTAAAACCTAGGGTCGCATAGATTACTCTAACACATTTTGGAAACCGAAATTGAGACATTAAATAGATCTTGGTCTCGGATATAAAGGATCTAATTAATACGGTTATTTGATTATTGTGCTAACTTCGTCTTGCAGGGTATGCTTTATTTTCTTAGACTAACATATTTTGTAAGGCGAAAGGAGCACAAAATGTCTCGGGTGAACAGTACCCGAGGCACCTTCCATGCGAAGGAAGGCACCTTGAGCTGGACGATGGAAGGTGCCTTGGAGAGGCTTGAAGGCGCCTTCGATCATATAACATTGAGCACTTTGTCGGCGATAAGAGGCGAGTTATTCGGGATAAAACTTAGCAAATAGAAGACGCCTCCAGTGCCCTGGAAGGTGCCTTCAATGCCCAATAAAAGAGAGTTTCAACCAGTGCTTCTCATCAACTCTTTTATAAGTTTCTACGCGTTCGTCTGATGTTCCGACTGCTCCCACTTCGTGTTTATATTCTGCTACGACCCGACTACTGTAGACAAGACATCACCAACACATGAGAGCTCTCACTTCGACGTCTTCGAGTTGGTAACTAATTTTAATTCTGCACTTACTTTACATATCTGCAAAAGGAAAGTTAGATTTATTACACTTTCCTATTCATTTATTTGTACTTGATTCCCTCTTTCGACAGTTTTGATTCTCTCTTCCGACAATTGCGATAGAGGATTATAGTGGTAAAGCTCTGCTTATCAACGAGGACACTCATTTTGAAGAATGCATGGATGCAACATCTAGTTCTACTTGGTAAAGCTGCATATCTCAGAAAAATATGTACACATATCTCATTTTTTGGAGACATAAAAAGATCTAAAGAGCATTTCCCCTCATATAGGAAAAGCTTCTTCTAAATTTGGTATCAACGAGGACACTGAATGAAGAATAAGTGAAAGGAACCCATCTCAGTTCCTTTCTGATCTCAGCCGCAGGCATGCTCTTGGACAAACAGATAAGAAGCCAGCAGAGTTAACTAAATCTTTTAAGAACAGAGAAGTCACAAATAGAGGTTTCAGTGATTAATGAAAGGGATATTGCAATTAGGAAATCTAAAGAGGCTACTCAAAGTTGGTTTCATTGATTAATGAAAGGGATATTGCAATTGGAAGGTGGTAGGAAAACTGTACAATTACAAGAAAAGATTGAAAGATTTTCCAAATTACCCGAAGGTTTAGCTCCTTGAATTGAAGTTTTGAGTTTTTAGAGTTGAATGATTGCCTCTTGTCCTGCCTGCTTCCCATGGCAGTTGTGTAAAAGATGACAGTTTTAGGCCACGACGGTGATGCCGCTGCAGCTCCGAAGCTTGGCGTGGGCACAGCTGTGCTTAGGGGGCATCATGGGCTTGGTTAACGGGAAAGGGGCAAAAGGAGCCAGAGGGCAGTCCTCGCCGAACCGGGCATCGTGGACCACCGGATTGGTGGCGCGACTCGGCGGTGAGCCGCAGAAAAAAGGCGAGTTCAAGTCCGGTTGGTGGAGTTCTCCGCCCTTTGAGAGAAGCATATCAACAAGGTCTTCTTACCTCGCCTTTGGATCAGGGAAATCCTTTGAGGGCCACGGGAACGGCCGCAAAGGCTCGACGCCGCCGCCCAGCGGGCAGAGCCGCCGCGGCTTGGGACACAAAATTGGGGATTTGCAGTCGGCGGCGAGGAAGGGAGGCCACATCTCTTCACGGGCGGCGAAGGCGTTCTGGAGAAACCCGCCGCTGTTCATCTTCGCTCCGATCTGTACCAGATCCGCCGGCACGCAGCCTGTAAATTCCATATCCCCAAAATACTCGTATCAACTCTAGCGATCTCTTACCAGAAACACAAAATAGTCGATCAAAAGATCTCTCGAAGCAGATCCGTAGCTCTTTTCGAACACATAAAAAAACTCACATTTCAAAAAAGACCAACAGATCTTATCTTAAATCAGCCAAAGATCCTTCAAAAACTACAACCAAGTCACTAAATTTATTCAAAATAATTGCATAAATAAAAACGCCGAAAATGATAAGAAGGCAACCGAATCAAAAATGAAATAAATACTTGTATAATTCTAATTTTCTTGGTATTGCTGTTTATATGTATAATTAAGTTTCACTTCTAACCAAAAAATATTGGAGCTAGAACTATTGTCGTTGAGACTATTCAAAAGGATATTTTATGCAACATAGTGATTTTATTTTATCTCTTTTTCTTATACTAGTTATTTCTAGATTAGAATTTGTTAGTGTATAATATATTGGTCATGTCAATTAATTGATGTATTCTCTATATTATGGAAATTAAACGTGCGATCAAAATTTACCTTTCTGGTTTATTCTTACAAGGTATCATTCTTCTTGAAAATTTATTTCACATTTTATATGATTTAAGTATTTGTTATCTATTTTTAGAATATATGACTAGCTATTGTTTCAGATCAAGCTGCTTTGGACTTTAAGATGAAGCATCCAAAAATTATGATCATTGAAGGGTTTGTAGTTCAATGCTCAGATCGTAGATGAATGCACATCTTATAGTCTTTTTTGTTGATGTCATGCCTCCTCCCATGTCTTGTCATCTGCATTAATGACTAATAGTCATATTTGATTTACCTCCTCCGTATTTGTCTAGGGACAGGTTGATAAAAGTACTGGGACGAGTGAATCGTCTTTTGCCACATATTTATTGATGTCATCCAATTCCATAGTTGTGAAGTAATCGAACCAATTCATTTCCAATGTTTGTTTGTTTGTTTTGTTTTCCATGATGGGGAGGTAATTTGTCTCTTTGCTAATGTAATTTGCAACGGATTGCAGTTAGAGGGTTAATACTCACAGATTTAGGTTGCAATTATATTAATCTCAGTTAACAATGAGCAATCATCCCACGTGTAGAAAGGAAAAAAAATATAAAAAAGAGTCGAATTGCTCCCTCTAGTGAAAGATAGATGTTTGATTGCGTGACATTTGATCAAGTTCTATTGTTTGAACCATTGTATCACATCTCTTCAAGCTTTCTCTTAATTTTGGGGTATAAACAATGCTTATTTGCACTTGGATAGGTATCCACATCAATTTGAACTGAATCATTGAACAAGGAACCAAAAATGATATTCTCTAATACTCCAACAAGAACTATATGGAAAAATATCCTATCTTTTTTAACTTAGCACCCGATCTAGCATTGATTTACACTTCTTAAAAGAAATCACAAAGAACCATCACTTAATGCTTGTCCTTCCTCAAGCAAAAGCAGTATATTGTCTATGCATTTGCAGAATCTCAATTTGGTTATGGAATCCCAACTTTTCTATCAAGCCAGTCAGGACAAAAAAGAGCTGGATCTAGTATATCTGGTCAATTTGTCGTCATAATCATTTTAACTTAAAATCATGATGAAAAGAAAATGTTCTATCAGAAAGAATGCTAATCATAATTTCAGATCAGGAATACCGAACTAAGCAAGCATCATGAACAATAGAAAACCAATTATAGCACTTGAGTTTTATAAATTTGAATAAAAAAAATTATACACTAGAATACCCAGTAACTTGATAAAAACTAATTCAGCAACCCATCTTCAGAAAGTTTTTTGATAGGGTCCGTAAAGAAGGGGCCCGATAAGGTTAAGAATTCAAAAGTCAAAGGGACGTGATAGTCAAAAAACAAGAGTACGTAGCAGTCAAAAGTCAAGATAACATGACAGTCAAAAGTCAATGAAAGACGGGAGTTAAACCGCCTCGCGTCATCAGCCGCATAATTCCTGGTCGGTCATAGACAGGGCAGACCCCTAGATCTTTATAATTTCTGGTCAGTCACAGGCAGGACAGGTCCTTAGATCCGCATAATTCCTAGTTGGTCACAGACAGGGCAGGTCCCTAAATATGAGACGTAAGACGAAGCTTGGACTAGTTCTTGGCCTGCCCTCGGCTGATCGGATCTCCTTTGCTCGGGCTTTATAGATGATCCTGGTACTTTTACTAAGACAACTCCCGACCAGATCTTCAATGGTCAAATCATGAAAGATGGGTCTCTCGTCGCAGTATCATATAAAAACCCGATCGGTTCACCACAGTTCATCCTTCTCATCAAGGCTCAATCCTGGTAGCACATCGGAGTGGTCATCCTGAGATGTCTATAGCTGAACCCGGGCATGAAGGAAAGCACAAAGCGATAAGAATGTCAGGGAATCGTAACCTTCTGTCAGGGAATAACTGTCATATGTCAGGAAATATTACAATGCTCTGTCATTCCCTGAGAGTGGAACCTTCCTTCCACTAGTAGGAGGTGGTTGTACATCCTCTCTCACCCGACAGGCTTTGACACCTGATATTCTCTGACAACATTCAGGCTCTAAAGGTATGTAGCATCATATAAAAAGGGAGGTCCTCTTCCTTGGCCAGGTACACACACATACGCACTCGTCTTTAACAATTCTTTTTTCCATCGTATATCATTCTTCCGGGGAAAAAGAACCTGACTTGAGCGTTGGAGGGCTTGCGTCGGGGACTTTTTCCCTAGTTTATGGTCTCTAACGCTCCGTGTGCCTGTCTGAGTATGTGCAGAGTCTGAGTACCACCCGTTCTTCTACCACAACCTTTAGAGGTTCACCTTTCCGACGCGCATACATAGGGTGCGTCAAAGTCGCCTGTCTGTCAACACCAACGCCATCTCCGTCGGCCTTTGTCTAACTTAGATTCTGGACAAGATCATTTACAAAGGTAGTATGTTGATGCATTTACGGAAGCTAACATGATCAGTGATCCTGTCCCGAATCTGAGTCAGACAGACCATAAGGTGAGGTGGATGGAATGTTGACTGAATCACGACGTCTCGAGGGGGGGGATAACCATGATTTTAGTTATATTATCTTGATTCATAATGCAAGTTTTTAATGATTTTCTCATAGATTGAACTCATATCTACATCACATTTCATAATTGCATTTAATCTTGGACTTAATTGCAAATTGGCTTATAATCATGGTTTTAGATGCTAATATTCGTTATATTCTTTGTAGGCATCAAAAGTGTCATGTACCAGATCAGATCGGACCACATTTGGGCTCAAATCTAGGGCTAATCAAGTCGTTCAAGTCTTGAAGCGATTTGGACCGTCCATTGAAGATCGGAGAAATCTGAGCCATCTATCAAGGATTTGGTCCATCCAAGCTAAGAGGAAGTATATCACAACCATCGATCAAGATCCAGAGCTTTCTATTCCGATCTGAGAAGTTCCAACCGTTAGATGAGATCTGAATTATTGTGGACCATCCGATCAGATCTGAGAAGGATATAAAACGCGAGAAGCTACAGTGTGTTCGTTGAGCTCGGCATCCTCGCGATTTTTACACTATTTATTCTCCTCCTTTAGCGACGCCGAAGCTTCCATCCACATCCAGATCTTGAATTCGAATCCCGAGTTCGACAGCAAGTTTTGCATCAATCGGCGATCAACAATCGAGGTTCAGATCGAGATTAGTGGGTGTTCCCCGATCTCCGATTCTTTCTTCCGCGATTTGCTGCTTCCACAATTAGAGGGTGTTCCCCATATTTGTGGATTTCCATTCATTAGTAGAGGCTGAATGGGCATTCCCTGAAGCTTCTACATCCGTTCTTCCTCCACCGTCGTTCGCAGCTGGTGAATCGATCCGATCAATCGATTGAAGCTCTGCGATTCATTTCATTCCTCTGTTCTTCGTGCAATCTGATCGCAAGCTGAATGGGCTTTCCCTGAAGCTTGGCGTATCTAATCAATGAGCTAGAAGATCTGACTTCGTTGTCGAGAGCTCAAAGGGCGTTCCCTGTGGCTCCTTTGCAGTTTTGCAGAGAGAAGGAATCTGATTTCTTGATTTGAATTGTGGATGTTTATTTTTACCTAGTTTAGAGATTTGTTTTCAAGCATCTATGTTTTAATTGTTCTTCTTCAGAAAACCCTAATCCGATTTGAATTTAGTTATAGTCAATAACTGAGATTAGTATCTCTGTTTCTTGATTTCTGTTGAGATTACAGTTTAAGGTTTAATAGTTAATTCTACACAAGCATCTCAAGTTTGATCAGTTTCGTTGATAATTCAGGAGCTCCAATAGTCAGTTATATCTTTATTGCATACTAATTAGTTTTTGCAATTTCATTTCCTAATCATTTACAGCAAGGTTGGTTGATAATTTGAATTTTAGATTTCATTTCTTAAGTCTTGTCTTGACAGTTTATTCATTAGATTAAGAGTAGCATAGGTTAGTTTAGTTAGTTAAGTGGTTCTAGGTTAAGATAAATTCGAATCAAGTCAAGAGTTTAGATGAGTTGTTGAATGAAATTTAATATTTGAATTCTATATCTGATTTCTGGTTTCTGAAATTGTGTAGCAACTTATTTGAAATGCTTCTTGATGAATTTGATGCTAGGTATTGTTGCCTCTTCAATTCTCTTATTTGCTGCTTTGTAGTTTTATTTTCGTAGAGGGAAGTTGTGAAGTGAGATTTGGCTCGGTTTGAATCGGTCTTTAGTTTTCTTCTTAATTGTTGGGAGTTTAATTCTTAAGTTCGTTCAGATCTCCTTTAGAATTGTTAAAAGTGTTTTCTTGAGTTGATTTTATTTCACATGACATTGGATTGAACACACATTTACTAATTATCCTTGGAAAAATATGACTTGGGACTCGTTGCTACAACACTTATTTTAAGTTTAGTAAGTTCTCTATTTTTATTAATTTAGAGTGCCTAGTGACATGTGAAAAAGGCGAACACCAAATTTTGGCACCGTTATCGGGGAACTAACTAGTAGTGTGTGTTTATTTTGGATTGAGCATTGATTGGTTTATTTTGTTAGCATCTTTCTTGATTTGATTGTTTATTTCTTTTTGTATTTTCATATTGGCTTATTTCTGAATTGTAAAGTCTTTAATGATCATTAATTCATGTGTTTGAAACTTTATGCTCTTGAGTTTTCTAACATTGAGTTTAGTGTTGCAGTGTAAGAACAGGAGATTTTAGTAGCATGGATCCATATTTTCAGAATTTTGGAGGAGGAATGGAGAACCAGTATTTTCAGCCTGAGTATCAATTTTACCCAAACATGGATCAACAAAATAGGTATGAATCATTTTCTAATGCTTATAATGCTCATTGGGTGGATCATTCATGTTTCAGGTATGAAAGTGTACAAGGATAATTTATTGAGTCATATCCAGCCTACCAGAATTTATATGGGTTTCAAGAGGTTTCAACATCTTTTATGTCATATCCTCTTCAACAGAACGATCCTCAAATTGAAAAGTCAATATGGGAAATCAAGGAGTATGCAACAAATGAGTGAGCATCAAGAGCAACAATTCTCAAGGGTACAGAATATACAGAATTAGTTAGATCAAATTACATTATCCATCAATTAGTTACAAACACAAAGCTCCAGTGGGAAGATGGAAAGTAGAGATTCTGTCAGGTCTGACCCTACTTCCATTGTTTCATAAGATTTTTCTAGTATTATTTGTGATGATGATGTAGTTGTTCAAATTTTTGATTCTACTAATGTTGCTTTAGATGATGTGAATGATGCAAATACAGATGCAGAAGATGATTTAAATGTAGAGGATTGCTTACTGGAAGCATTACCCCAATAATCACCAAGAATAGAGGATGTAAGTGTAGGAACTTGTGCGATGGAGGCAAGGACCCAAGAATCACTACATGAAGTTGTACATTCACCAGAACCAGCACCTGAGCCATTACTTGATGAAAAGGAGGTAACAATCACCACTCCAGGTACCTTTCAACTTGACAAGGTCAGTATTTATTGTGATACATCAGAAAATTTAACAAAGGTACCAATTGTTGACTTTATTAGATGTGATTCATTGTTTGATACATTTTCTACTAAGACTAATATTCTCCTATTCTTTTCTCATCTCATATGTGAGTGGGAGAGATTGTCGTTTATTGATGTTGTAGGTGAATACAAGCTTCCGGAGTGGATGTTTGAACTGAACCGCTTCCGTCCTCTCGAACGAATTTTCAACGGAAAAATGATGAATAAAAAGAATATGAGTGGAACTGCAATTACTCTATTACCGGCGTGGATTCTTCTTCTTAATCTTCTTCAACCATCGGGAATTAAAGGGGAGTTGGTTCTAATTTCACTTTCTTTTGTATTTTAATTCGTGCTTTGTTATTAAATTCCTAGACCAAAACTATCGTAAATCAGAATATCTCTTGCATGCAGAGTCAGATCGCTAGACCCATCGTATAAGGCTAAACGAATAGTGACGAACGACGAGTGTCTGGCAGAACGACGAGAAAAGCCAGTGCCGACTAATCAACAAAAGATAATACCGAGCGATAAGTCAAACGATTGCCGACCGAGTGGCAAGCGAGATGCCAAGTGGGTGGAACGACAACAAGCGACGGGTTCTGAGGGCGCGATAAAAAAATGATGACAAAGCGATAATAAATCATGATCGGGCAATAGGAAGAATGCCTAGCCGGCGGCAAGATGATGGGCGAGCGGTGTCAAGCGTGCGACCGAGAAAATATCGACCAAACGACAATAACCGTGATCGGGAGATCGTAAAATATCGACCGGGTGATCAGAGAATACAACCAAGTGACCCAAAAATACCGACTGGGCAATAGTGAGAATGTTGAGCGGGTCGAAAGACAATGGGCGAGCGATGTCAAGCGCGCCACCGAGAAAATGTCAACCGAGTGACAGTAACTTGCGACCGGGCGATCGAAAAATGTCGACCAAGGAATAGGGAGAATGCCGAGCAGGTCGAGCCAAGAGGTCGATGGCGAATGGAAGCGAATCCCGTGAGCAGAAACGAATCCAGTGAGCAGAGCAGATCTCATGAGCGGAGAAGGTGTAAAGCTTATGAAATCGAAGGCAAACGGGAGTAGAGCCATGGAGACAAGCAGGCGCAGAGCTCGTGAATCGAGCAAGAGCGGATCCCAAGAGATCGAAAGGCACAACGTCAATACCCCAAGTGGGCGCGAAGCTCATCGAAGGCTAATGCAAGAGGGGGATCCGAGTGGGTGCAAAGTCCGTGAGCCGAGCAGCGAGTGAGACGCGAGTGTCAAGCAATGCGGCGATTGAGATCAATGCCGACTGAGCAACAGCGATGAGTGAAACGTGAATGGTGAGTGTGTGAGATCTCGGAAAATTTAATTAATAGGGTTATTTGGAAAATAGCCTTATAGAATTTTTCTGAAATTTTTAGAAATTTTCTGGGAATTTTTCGGAGCTTGTACGATGGGCTTTGAGGGGACGAATTAACGGGTTCAGATTAAGCCTGTTTGGGATACCCGTTTAAGTGAGAAAATGTTTCTAATTATAAGAGCAATGATATGCACAAGGAAAAAAACTCAATGAAAACCTCAAGGATAGACACATAAAGTCATGGCCCACCATTTCACTTTTTGTGGGCCCCATCACTTTATGTGTCTATCTTTGAGGTTTTCATTGAGTTTTTTTCCTTGTGCATATCATTTTTCTAATTATAAATCCCTTTTTCCTTTTTCTTTTCTTATTTCCTCCCCCAACCCATCGCCAATCCCTATTCTTTTTCCCTTCTTCCTCTCGTTCTCTCTCGCGGACGAACCGAAGCCGGCAAACCTTCGACAATCGTGGTCGTCGCCTGAGGAGTACATCGCCGGAGATCGAACCAGGAGGCTTGGATCATCTGGATCTCTTCTCAACCCTTGCCCGAGCGGTCTTCCGTAGTTGCCGTCTCCTCTTCCCCGACGCCGAGAACAAGGGAGATGGTCGCCGGCGTGAAGAGGCAATTAGGGCTTCGAGGGTAAACTAGCTTCGATTCCTCTTCTCTAGATTTTCCCCAATCTGTGCCCTAGCACGGTCTGCGACTCCCCGATCGACGCCACTGGATTGAGCCGTGCCATCCGATCGCCGGTGTGGAAGATGCCCTAGGGTTTCGAGGGTAAGCAACTTAACCCCTTCTTTCCTCTTAATTCGTTGTTGGATCCTTGTTGATTCACGGGTAAGTGCTCTGTTCTGGTGTTGTTGTGATCCAATTGAATCCAGTGAGGAGGAATTCCGGGGAGGTCTTGATGACGTATTCTTGAGCTATTGGGCAGAGGCTAGAAGGTGGGCTTGATCAGCCATCTGCTTGCTCGAATCCTTCTTGATTCGGTTGATTTCAGCAAGGTGGTTTCTGTGGATCCGAAGTTCTATTTCTGTGGAGTTTTTCTTTAGCTCCAGCAGCAGCTACCCTTCTTGGCAGCATCATTTCTTTGTGTGGATCAACATATCAGAGCTAAGAATTAAGGTAAGATGAGTAGATTGTTGTTTGATTTCTTGGATTCCCATATTGATCTGATCAATGAATTCCTGTTTGATTCCTGTTGTGATCCGATTGATTCCAGTGAGGTTCTGTACTGTTGCTGTGGGGTTGTTTTAGTACCAGCAACATCTTGTTTCAACAGCAACTTGAGCAAAGCAGTGAGGTTCTGTTGCTGTGGTGTTGGAAGTGGGATCGTGAGGTGATCCCTAACAGCAACCTTTGATCCAACAGTCAATAGGTGCTGTGAATCCAGGTATGTGAAGGGATGTTGATACTTGATGTAAATGCATGGAATTGGGTTTATGTGTACGTTTGATTAGAGGTTGTAGTAGATGTTGATTGTATCTAATCTAATGGATAAACCCTAATCAATTGTTAGATTAGTTTAGGAAGGATAATGGTGACGTGATTAGGGTTTTGCCCTAATTTAGTTTTTAGAATTTTATTTAGCTATTTCATTTGAATTTAGCTAAATAAAATATATATGTTGTTTGACACAGGACTCTGATTCGAGACGAGCATCTCGATATTGGATTAGGACTGGATTGTACCTTCTATTTGAGGCGGGTACCCTCTGACTTATCTTTTGATAATGTCTTATGATATGTGTAGCTTATATATATTTACTAGTGGTAGATAGTAGATTATGCTCTCTCTTGGTCTTAGCTAGTTGATACCTATCACAGGCTTCATCTGCTAGTTGCCTTACTTCAGGATTGGATATTTGTATCTCTTGCCATGTGTATATACGTTCATAGAGATGTATATCTATAGTGCTCTACTCTACTGGATTAGTTGCTTTACATGTGTGATACATGCTCTTGGATTCATGATACTTACATCATTGTTATATGTGATGTCTTTGGATTTATGCTATTTTTATCATGGTTATATATATATGCGTTTACCTTTTTGGGCACACACATATATGGAGGAGGCTATGTTCAGGTATGACATACTGTAGCATCATGCACCATCCTGCATGATTGCATGCTGGGCGATTGACAACTCCATTATTGTTGAGCTCGTCGGCCGGCTACATGAGGGCCTGCACACAGCGTGACCACTGCATGGGTAGTGGCACAGCACTCGGGGTGTGTATGGCAGGTTGCTCGGTGGTGCACCGTCGGGGTGCTCATGGGTAGCACGATACAGCGGGGTTGCAGCCGGGATCCCTCCCCGTCATAGCGTACCGGGAGTTGAGAGCATTGCGCTCCCTCACTATGTTTGAGGTAGGAGGATAGGTGTACTCCGATAGCATCCCGTCCACTCGGTCACTCTTCAGGGGCAGTGATGGCAGAGTGCACGGTGTCACAGCCCTACCCACTCGGTCTCACCATTGTGTGTGAGATGGCTGACTGGTTGACAGGGGTGACCATGTCATATTGCATCATATGCACGGATTGCATTCTTTATGATTGATGCATTTTGGTGATTGCATATGATTGACATGCATACAGGATACATGCTTTTGCTCTGACTATTTTTATCTCTGTATGTCGACAGTCAGTTGCCCAAGCCTCGCAGGTGAGTACAGTTTATTTCAGTTATGCATTTTCTTATTATTCTTGCTATAGACTGTACTTTATGCCTATTGCTGGTTATTACAGTTTATTTTAGCTATGCATATCTGTTATACTGTTAGGAGACTGTACCGTAGATTGTACTGTTAGAAAACTGTACTATAGATCCTATGGTTTAGGAGACTGTACCTTAGGATATTGCTAGTAGTTATATGTTGCTGTACATATCTATTGGATTACCTGCTGAGTTCTTTGAACTCACCCCGTTGTTACTATTTTTCAGGTTGAGGCTGTCAGGAGAGATTCCAGTCGCTAGCCCCTTGGTCGCGAGGATTTCTAGATATCATTTTCTGTATTCGCTTTTATACGTATACTTGTGATGTGGGTTTGTATTGTGGACTTTATGACGCACATTGGGTTTACTACTTTTGTTTTCCGCTGCGAATATTTCATTACTTCGTGGATTTCGTTTCTTCGTTGTAGTGGAGTAGGATGTGTACGTATATCTTCGTTGATTTCTATATCATCTTTTCTTTATATAACTGCGTGGATTGTTCATATTATATCTGTGTAGAAATGTTGAATATAACTGCGTGGATTGTTTACTATTTGTATGTATTGTTCCGGCTGAGTGTGGCCGATGTATAGATATATGTATATTGAGCTTCATATTGTCACCCGTACAGGGGAGATGCTGCCGAAATTTCTTCGGACAGGGACTACTTGGGGCGTGACAGAGTGCCAGGAAGAGCGATGAGTGAAGAAGTGTGATGAGTGTCGGACAGAGCGGCGAATGAGTGGTGAGTGCCAACTGAGCAACAGCGGTGAGCGAAACGCGAATGGTGAGTCTCGAGCAGAGCGACGAGTGAAGCGAGTGTGATGAGTGCCGGGCAAAGCGGCGAGTGAGCGGTGAGTGCCGTCCAAGAAATAGTGGTGAGTGAAACACGAATGGTGAGTGCCGGGCAGAGCGACGAGTGAAGCAAGTGTGGTGAGTGTCGGGCAGAGCGGCGAGTGAGTGGTGAGTGTCGACCGAGCAACAACGATGAGTGAAACGCGAATGGTGAGTGCCGGGCAGAGCGGTGAGTGAAGAGAGTGCCTGACACCAACTAGGAGGGAAACTTGACCGACTAGTTGTGCGCGAGAGCCCTGCTCGCTTATAACTTGTACTAGGGCGAGAGTTTGAAATACCGACTGGGAGGTCGTTGGTCGTGAGAGAATGCTCACTTATAACTTGTGCTGGGGTGATAGTCTGGAATCTCGACCGAGAGGTCGTTGGGCATGAGAGCATGCTCACTTATAAGTCACACTGGGGTGAGAGTCTGGAGGCGTGAGAGCATGCTCACTTATAACTCACACTAGGGTGAGAGTTTGGAGACGTGAGAGCATGCTCACTTATAACTCACACTGGGGCGAGAGTCTGGAGCCCGATCGGGAGGTTGTTGGTCACAAGAGCATGCTCGCTTATAACTTGCGTTGGGGCGAGAGTCTTGAGCCCAACCTCGAGGTTGTTAGTCATGAGAGCATGCTCGTTTATAACTCACACTGGGGAGAGAGTCTAGAGCCTGACCGAGAGGTCGTTGGTCGTAAGAGTAAGCTCACTTATAACTCACCCTGTGGTGAGAGTCTAGAGGTGTGAGAGCATGCTCACTTTTAACTCACACTGAGGTGAGAGTCTGGAATCCCGACCGAGAGGTCGTTGGACGTGAGAGCATACTCACTTATAACTCATGCTAGGGTGATAGTCTGGAATCCTGACCAAGAGGTGGTTTAGAAGCATGATCATGAACTGGTCTGGAAGCTTGACTGGGAGTTGACTGGGAGCTAGGAGATTGATTGGGAGTTGGGAGCTTGACTGGGAGTTGGGAGCTGGTCTAGAATCCTGAACTACACATGGTCTGAAGACCTGATTGGGAAGTTGTCTGGCATCCTGAATGACACATGGTATGAAGACCTGACCGGGAAGTGGTCTGGCATCCTGAACGACACATGGTCTGAAGACCTGACCGAGAAATGGTCTGAAGCCCGACTGACAAGTACTTTGTCAACTAACTGAAGCTCTAAGTCAATCCCTCAACTCCCGAATAATGTGGAGAGAGGGGAGAAGATAATAATCTGAGCCCTGACTATTAAAGGGAGTGAAGCCCATGAAAATATAAGGGAGCAGAGTCCATAGCAATAGAAGGAAGCAGAGCACCGCGGGTGAAGGGAGCAGAGCCCGTAGATGTAAGAGGATGCAAAACAGGTGGAGGATGCAGAACATATAGTAGTAATAGAGTGCAGCGCCTATAACTAATATTATCAAAATCGTGAGTGAACTCGTAAAATCGTACAAATCGCGAGTTTACTCATGAAAATCGAGTGAAATCATGTATTAAAGTAAAATCGGATCAAAATCGTAAAATCGCATCTAAACTTGTAAAAACATGATTTTTGAGATAATTTTATCGATTTTGTGTCGTAAATAAAAGGGAACTATTTTGGACAAAATGATATCATTATATTTACATTTGTCTATGAATGATTTATATTAATTTGTTATCTTGTGTTTTATTTATCTTTATATTTAAATTTAGACTTGAATTTATGTTTATGTTGTATTTTCATGGCAAATATTTAGTTGTTTAAAAGTTTAAATATGAGTAGTTTATGATTATATGAATTAAAATGTTCTATATGTAGATATATGTTATAATTTGGATTAAAATATTTAATGATCAATTAAAAAGAATATACCATGTTTCTTTTAAAATTGATTTAAAGTATGATGTAAAATCTTACGATTTTATGATTCAATTTTACGATCCGATTTTATGTCTGCTCTAATGATTTTATCTAAACTCTCGATTTTGACAACACTACCTATAGCAGTAAGAGGATGCAGAGCCCCATGGTGAAGGGTGCAGAGCCTATAGTAGTAAGAGGATGCAAAGCCCCATGGTGAAGGGTGTAGAGCTTGTAGCAGTAAGAGGATGTAGAGCCCCATGGTGAAGGGTGCAGAACTTGTTGCAGTAATAGGTCCGATGGTGAAAGGTGCAGAGCCTATAAAAGTAAGAGGATGCAAAGCCTCATAGTGAAGGATGCAAAGTTTGTAGTAGTAAGAGGACGTAACGCCTATAGCAGTAAGAGGATGCAGAGTCCCATGGTGAAGGGTGTAGAGCCTATAGCAGTAAGAGGATGAAGAGTCTCATGGTGAAGAGTGTAGAGCCTATAGCAGTAAGAGGATGAAGAGCCCCATGGTGAAGGGTGCAGAACCTATAGCAGTAAGAGGATGCAGAACCACATGGTGAAGGGTGCAGAGCCTATAACACACCTAATCGGGGAGTTGGAACCCTAGTCCCTAATCGGAGAGTAAAACCCCTAGCCTGTAATCAAAGAGCGAGACCCCTAAATCCTGACCGGGAAGCTGTGTCTCTAGTGTCTGATCGGAGAGTTGTACCCCTAATGTCTAATCGGAGAGCTGAGCCCCTAGTGTCAGATCAAATATCTAATGCCCTAGTCTTTGATCAAGGAAATAGGATCTTACTCTCTTATCAGGGATCTATAGCAAATCCTATAATCGTAAAAAGGGAGCAGACCCTGTAACACACTTGATCGAGGAACCATGCCAATCAGTTGAGGATATGTCTCGATCCCTCGACTCCCGAATATCTATGGAGTCAGGAAAAAAATATAATAGAAAGACTAACCTGTCGGCCAACTGAAGCTCCAAGTCAATCCCTCGACTCCCGAATACCCGTGGAGCGAGGGGAGAAGATAATATGTTCATCAGGATCCTCCGGGACTGTGATAATGACAAAGAACCTCCCGATGTTATCCATCTTCACGTTTTAGAATAAGTGGAGAAGATTCCCACAGATGGTGCCAAATTGATCCTGTCCAGAATTTGAGTCAGACAGACCACAGGGTGAGGCAGATGGAATGTTGACCGAATCACGACATCCCAGAGGGGGGTATGCTGAAATTGCTTCTATGTTGACCAAGTCGTCAGAAGTCCTCTAGTCAACGCTACCTGCAGCCAGCGACCGGGTCACCCCAGTCCCTAGTACCCCAATGCTCGAGATAGATTCAACAAATATATAAGTAACAGGCTAAGACATAAAATAATGAAATGCGTATAGAATATGAACAAAGAACGTATCCTGGCCCAGTGGGGCTCCCTTGGGTGGAAAGGTGAGCTGGTTGGGATGCTACTCAAGTTGTCGCGACCAGGAAGAGTAGATGACTCTGAGCAGGCTAGAGAGCTGGATCTGATGACACGGAGCCAGACGCGATGGCACGAAATCTGATGCGACCTCGGCACGCAAGCTGAGTTATGACATCGACTCGTAGGCCAAGATATAACATCGGCATGCAGGCTGGAACATAACAACGATATGGAGCTATACCAGAGTAGTGACTTAATAGCCAGAGCGGATGGCGCAAAGCCGGAAAAGTGGTAGTAACGGACGGGGAAGGGGTTGTGCTGGGGAAGAGAGTGAAGGCCACGTAGCCTCTATTATCGTGCTTCACATAGTGCGCTTGAGAAGGCTTGTTTGGAGCTGCTATTCACGGGAGGGGGCTACAGCATTATGTGTGAGGCGACAGGGTGGCTGTTGGAAGTGACGGGGTGACTGCAGAGTCGACAGCCGCTGGAAGCTTCGGTGTGCAGCGAAGGCAGCTGGGTGGCATCGGCGTGGAGAGGCGAGTGTGGCGTCAGAGGAGCTGTGGTGTAGATCTAGCGGCAGAGGTGAGGAGGCCAGCGACAAGATGGTTGGTGGCAAAAGCTGCGAGGTGGAGTCTGCTGTGTAACGCCCGCCCTTCCTCTTGCCCCGGCACGGCAAGGGCAGTGCTACGCGAACATACATACATGTATATGAAGGAAAACTAAACATGTATACTGTTCTCTAGAGTTCATGATAACTAACAATTCTCTAAATAAACAAGTACTTAACATTTCAAGGTGTCATGGAAGCAAGAGCAAGTATAGTTCACCTTAATTATAAACCATCCAACAAGTTCAAGCTAATATCATCAGAAGTAGCAAGAAAGAAATAGTTCACATGCCAAAGTATCAATTAGGAAAAATAAGTTAACATACAGAACTTAAAATATGCATAAGTCCTGAAACACAAAACAGATCTCTTCCACCATGCCACTGCCACACACAACTTTGCCCTTCCTGCTGCTCCCTTTAGTTTAGTCATGCTTTACCCTTTTATGCAGTACAAGGACAAATAAAACTATAAGCACATAGGCTTAGTAAGATCTTTTTCTACTCACAAAAGTCATAAATCATGAATTAAACATGGAGTAGTGATATATTCATTTAACCATATCTAGATTTCACCTTTCATGTTAGCATGAGGTAGTGTCATAATTCTTTAGGCAAACTATAACCTAGTATAAGAGAGCATAAGCATAAAGTAGTAGCATGTTCTTCTAGGTATCATAGACATATCTCAAGAGAGTATCTTCCTAAAGAATAATAATCACATAACATGAAATCACATATAGATGCAAGATGTTCTTTTGAAAACATATATTATATAAATACTTAAACTTAAATCTCAATATGAGGGCCCGGCATTGTACCACATACATGAATTGCGCGCATCCTAAATAAATCCGAGGTAGCTAATCTCGAACCTACTAGGAACTAGGCCCGTTTCCTTGACCATCGACCTAGGGGCAACTTAGGCACCCATCCCATGGACCATTCTTAAGGTCCGATACAAGCCAATACAAAAGTAAAATAGCATATCATGTTCTTGTCATATCATGAAGCATATCATGTTCTTGTCATATCATGAAGCATATCATGTTCTTGTCATATCATGAAGCATATCATGTTCTTGTCATATCATGAAGAGTGCTCTTAGTCCCAACTTAAAGAGAAGCATCTCTTAGGCATTTCATCATACATAATCTTTTCATAAGCATAACATGGTGACATAAAGTTCACATATCACATAGCATAACATAGAGAGTCATTATCATGCATAGTTAGGGTTTTGAACTTTCCACAAGTCCTAATTCACATCTTGGCCGAAACTTGCATGGACATGATCTTAAATTTTTAAGCCACTTTAAAACATGAAAACCTTAACTAACATCATATAGTGGATCATATACCATAAGGAATCATAAGCAAGCATAATTTAGGTTTTAAAACTTTCTCAAGTCCTTTTTATTCCTTCTTGGACGAAACCCTAAGAGCATGATTCTAGGTTTTTAGCAACTTTAAAACATGAAAACCTTAAATTAATATCACATGATACATGTCATAACAAGTGAGACTCATATCAAGCATACATGAAATTTCCAATCCAAATTTCCAAGTCTTGGTCGAAACCTATAAGCATGATTCTAGGGTTTTCTTTTAAGCAACTTTAAGCATGAAACATTAAATTAATATCACATGATACATGACATAACAAGTGAGACTCATAGCAAGCATACATGAAATTTCCAACCCTAATTTCCAAGTCTTGGCCGAAACCTATAAACATGATTCTAGGGGTTTCTTTTAAGCAACTTTAAGCATGAAATATTAAATTAATATCACATGATACATGACATAACAAGTGAGACTCATAGCAATCATACATGAAATTTCCAACCCTAATTTCCAAGTCTTGGCCGAAACCTATAAACATGATTCTAGGGTTTTCTTTTAAGTAACTTTAAGCATGAAACATTAAATTAATATCACATGATACATGGCATAACAAGTGAGACTCATAGCAAGCATACATGAAATCTCCAACCCTAATTTCCAAGTCTTGGCCGAAACCTATAAGCATGATTCTAGGGTTTTCTTTTAAGCAACTTTAAGCATGAAACATTAAATTAATATCACATGATACATGGCATAACAAGTGAGACTCTTAGCAAGCATACATGAAATTTCCAACCCTAATTTCCAAGTCTTGGCCGAAACCTAGAAGCATGATTCTAGAGTTTTAAGCCACATAAATCATGAATAACATTTTGATAACATCACATCACATATTAGGTATCATGAGAGAAAACTTAAGCTAGACAATTTGAGTTTAAACTTCTCTAGGCCTTTTAATTCATCTTGGTCGAAACTTCTGTTGGTTGCTACTCGGAAAACCTAACGGTTCCACTGTAAAAAAATTTTGTACAAAGGTCTGAACCTTTTCCTAGCTACCATGTGTTCTTTTAAATTAAACTTGGATCGCCTGTGGAACTTAACACGTTTGATCAAAAGTTTAATTTATTTGTTCTTTTAGGTTTAGACTTGGATCTCCTGCGGAAATTAACACGTTCGATCCAAATCACCTAGGTTATTAATTCCATTAAATATTAATTTCCAAAATTGACTTCCAGGACTGCATGACGAGGCACATGGCCTTCTTGGATATGGGAACAACCACCACCGCCTAGACAAAGTCTTTTAAGGAAAGCTAATATTTAATTTCCTTAAATAACTTTAGGTCAACCAAAAAGAACAATCAAATCACAAGGAAAAGAAAAACAAAAGAACACAACATCGAAAACAAATTCAAAATACTAGAATCATATGCCTCTTGTATTTGGTATTTTTACAAAGAAATAAAACTAGTATGATACGGAAATTAAATACTAGTATACCTTTTCTTTTGCAAGCAAAAACCTCTAGGTCTTCTACCGTATTCCTCTTCTAACCTCGGACGTTGTGTGGGCAACGATCTTCCGAGATGAGAAACCACCAAAGCACCTTCTTCTCCTCCTTGCAAGGTTTGGTCACAACAAGAGCACCTCCAAGGATGAAGAGATTCAACCACCACCAATGCTCCAAGGGATGCTAGAAAAGATACTTCTTTTCTCTCCTTCTTCTCCTTCTTAGATCCGGCCACCAAAGCTATCTCCACCGAGAGAAGGTTTCAGCCACACAAAGGAGAGGAGAGGAAAAGAAGGGGCCGACCACACCCAAGGAGAAAAGAGAGGAAAAATAGAATAGAGTCGTTCACCATGAAGCCTCCTCTACCCCCTCTTTTATAATCCTTGGTCTTGGCAAATAAAGAAAATTTAATAAAAACTTCCTTAATTCTTTTGCCATTGAAAAAGAAAATTTATTTAATTAAAAATAATTTTCTTCTCATCAATTATAATGGCCGACCATATTAAAGCTACAAACAAGGAGAGTTTTAATTAATTAAAACTTCCTAATTTGTCTCCAGAAATTTATAAAAAAATTCTCCAATAATTTTCATCCCTTCATGAATGGTTAATAAAAAGAAAATTTTATAAATTAAAATCTTTTGTTTTAAACATGTGGATAAAAAGGAAGTTATCTCTAAAAATTAAAATTTCTTTTAATCTACAAATAAGGAAAGATATCAAATCTTTTCTTAATCTCTTGTAGAAACTTATAGAAGAGAATATTTAATTTTTAAACTCTCTTTTAAATCATGAATATGGTTAAAAAGGAAAGTTTTCTTAAAATTTAAAATTCACCTTTTAATCAACAAATAAGGAAAGATTTCAAATTTTAAACTCTCTTTTAAACATGTAGATGATTTACAAATAAGGAAAGTTTTTACCAAAAATTAAAATCATCCTTTTAATAAATAAGGAAAGAGATTAATCTCTTCTCTTAATCTTTTGTAGAAAGCTATAAAAGGAAATTTTTAATTTTTAAACTCTCTTTTAAAAACATGATATCCACATAAGAAATAATTTTAATAAAAATCCTTTTTAATATTCTAGTGGCCGGCCACCTAAGCTTGGGACCCAAGCTTTGGCCGGCCAGCAACTTAACTCATCCACTTGGTCTTGGCCGGCCCTAGCTTGGGTTCCAAGCTAGCTGGGCCGGCCCCATGAGTAAGAAGGTGGTATGTGGTGGGTATAAATCTCTATATACAAGAGGCTACGATAGGGACCGAGAGGAGGAATTGATTTTGGTCTCCCGATGAAATTAAGCATCCCGTGTTCGCCCCGAACACACAACTTAATTTCATCAATAATAATTCATTCCACTAAAGAACTATTATTGAACTACCGCACCAATCCCAAATTACATTTTGGGCTCCTTCTTATTATGAGTGTGTTAGTCTCCCTGTGTTTAAGATGTCGAATGTCCACTAATTAAATGAGTTACTGACAACTCACTTAATTAATATCTTAGTCCAAGAGTAGTACCACTCAACCTTATCATCATGTCAGACTAAGTCCACCTGCAGGGTTTAACATGATAATCCTTATGAGCTCCTCTTGGGGACATTATCAACCTAGATCACTAGGACACAATTTCCTTCTATAATCAACAACACACACTATAAGTGATGTAACACCCCAAATTTCATGATTTAGAGTTCTAAAAGACCTTATTAAAATCTAGAAATGTTTTATAAAAATTCTAGAGATTTTTAGGAATTTATAGAGTATTTTTATGTAATTTTTGGAGTTCGTTTGGTATTTTTACCAAGAGGAAGAAGTTTAAAAAAAAAAAGAAGAAAGAAAAATGTTAAAGCTGGGTTTTGAACCCAAGACCTTGGGCTTGACCCGAGTCTTAACCGAACTCAGACAACCAGTTGGTCCACGGCTATTTTGTTATAATTTAAGGGAATTAAATATGATTAAGCAATCTTATGAAACGAAATAAAAATTCCGTTTAAAATGGAGCCGAGGGCGGCTCGAACCCGAGACCTTCAGGAATTCATCTTTCCAGCGGACCAAGCGCGCCAGCTGGTATTTCGTAAACAAATTTATAAGAAATTGGTCTTAAGTTATAACTGAATTAGAAAATGCCTAAGTTATAAGAAGAGATTATTTTCCTACCCCGTGACCTAACTTTCCCTTCTCCTCTCCTCGCATCTCTCTTCTGCACGCGACGGCCGTGCTCGGGCGGAAGGCAAGGAAGGCTAGGGCTTCACTCCGCGGCCGATTGAGGGAGTTCTCCGAGAGCTCTCCACCTCCTCACGATCCTTTCGTCGAGGAGAGCTTGTGGGCACGAAGAGGAGCCGGATTGTCAAGTTTTCCGCGAGCCCTAGAAGCATTAGAAGCCTTCTTCTCGGCTGTAAGTCCAAGAACGCTAGGTAAGTCGTTACTCACCTGTAGTAGGATAGCTCCGAGGTTTATTCCTTGTTCCTTTCTTTGTGTCCGAAGCTTTGCATGAAACCTTAGAGCTTGCTTGTAAGTAAATTGTTGCTAGGGATTTAAAGGAGATTTCCGAGATTTGCTTAATTCAGTATGTGACCATGGGATTTTCGAGATGAGTTTCTGTATTTGGTGATGGCTTTGGGATTTCTTTTCCTTTTCGACAGTAAAGAACCTAAGGACTATTTTGCAATGGTTTCTTGTGTATTGTTAGGATTTTTCCATGACCAATATATTGCTATTATGTTTAAGCTTAGATTGATATGAGTTGACTGCATAATTTCCGAACAGATTAGAAGGAATAGGTTTAGGTGTGCTAGCAGATGTTTTCATTGTTTCATTTTTCTTTTGAAAGTGCATGTTTGCTAGTTGAGAATTAAAGGTTAACTGTTATCCTTGCTATAATTAATATGAACGGTGCATGTTTGTAATTAAGGAAGTGCTTTAGTTTAGTTTTATAGCTTTGCATTTGCTTCGGATTAATGTAGATGGAATGGTTCAGATTGATCTTGCTATGACATCATGTTTCGGTTAAATCAAAAGTGCATGTTTTCAACCATGTTAATGTTCAAAGTAAAAGATAGATTTTTGCATATTACGAACATGATAAAAGGAGGCTTATATTCTATTTTTAAAGAAGTTAGAATTGTTTTCCTTTGTTTTAAATCTGTTGTAGCATTTTGTTTCTCTGGTTGCTTGTGACTTTAAATAGGTTTAGTTTTGTGTTGAATAACTAAGCATGAACAACCCCTTTAGAGCTACAAGTGTAGATTTTTAGTTAATATTCTAACGCAGATTTTTATCGAGCTTACAAGCGTAGATTTTATTAAGTTTGACATGCATATTTTGTTAAAGCTTATAGTATGCAGCATTTTGATTAGCCTAGTATGCAGATTATTTTGTTAAGATGGCATGTAGATTTATTTCTGTTTAAACTACAGTTTTAGAATTTCTCAAGTACAGCAGTTTTAGTTGTTATAGCATCCAATCTTAGTTTGTGTAAGTATTCCCTTTCAGTTTGTTAAGCATACACTCTTAGTATGTTTAAGCGTGGAATTTTAGTTTATCTAAGCATTTCAAAGTTAGAGTTCGCTTAAACATTTCAGTTTCTTTTTAAAGAAGTATTCTTTTAGAAGCATTAACAAGTATAAGAAAGATAAAGAAAAGAAAGAAAAGGCTAAGGCCTTAAGTAGATCCCAAAGTCAAGACTTTAGGGATTTTGGCACACAAGGTGCTAAAGAAAATGCCGAGGCATTATATAGAAGTATTAAAAGATAACAAGTATTTTACTTTTATCAGTGGCACTGTGTTGGACTCTCAGTTGTCCTTGGGTTGGGCTCCCATAGTCGTCCCTAGGTTTAGATAACCTAGTAGTAACGGCACGGCCGACGGTCGACGCCAAATGGGCCGCCGAATGGGTCGGGTCGTTACAAAAGTAAAAGTACAGTTGCCGGGCCCAAGAAGAAGTTGATTATTATTTTGAAGTATTATAAGTATAAGTTTTTGGACAAGTAAAACGAGTTTTACATAAACATAAAGTATTAACGATTAAGTTTAGAATAAATGAAATAAGATTTATATAGTTCTAAAAATCAGTAAGTTTAGTTCTTTATTCTACCATGTTTATCTAGTAGATGAGTAGTTTTCATGTTTACCTATTAGATGAGCAGCATGATTAACTATTAGAATTACATGAGTAGATTCCTTAGCTTTTCTTTGCTATTAGTTTAACATGAGCAGTTATGTTTATGCTTTACTTTCTTTTAGAGCATATAGTTTCTAGTTCTTTTTGTATACATGCACATTCGTGATTTTGTGAGTTAGATAGCGCTTACTAAGCAAATTTTGCTTATAGACTACACTTCCTCTTACTGCAGATACAGGAAAGGAAAAGATATAGAAAGGAAGGCGACAAGGAGGTGTTTGAAGGATGTGTGATGTCAGGACTATGGAAGCCTTGGGACTAGGAAAGAAGTTTTAATTTTAGTTTCCGTATTTTAGTTATTGTAAACATTTGAGTTGTATTTTGAGTTCATGTCATTTAAGATTATTCTGTTTAGATTGCATGTAGGATGAGTTCAGTTTAGTAAGTAGATATTTGTGTGTTTGATACTTATTTAACTGCGTGGTTGATTGATATGTGTTCCAGCCGTTTGTGGCTGAGTATATATTGTATGTATTGTTGAATATGGTCACCGGTACAGGGGAGACTCTGTCGAAATTTTTCGGTAGGGTTTCCATGTGATTTTTAATCATACCGGTTAAGTAGAGTTAGTAGTTAAATAATGGTCATCCTTAGAGAGTAGTAGTAGTAAGAAGGGTGGTCGTTACAAGTGATATCATTTCCCAACTTATCGGACTTATTGATTTATCGAACTAAATCTCACCCATTGATAAATTAAAGAAATAAATATCAAATATATGTGCTTGTTATTATATTAGGATTAAGAGCACACACTTCCATAATAACTGAGGTCTTTGTTCCTTTATAAAGTCAGTATAAAAGAAACGACCTCTAATGGTCCTACTCAATACACTCTAAGTGTACTAGTGTAATTATATAGTTAAGATAAACTAATACCTAATTACACTACGACCTTCCAATGGTTTGTTTCTTTCCATCTTAGTCGTGAGCTACTGTTTATAATTTATAAGGTACTGATAACATGATCCTCTGTGTGTGACACCACACACCATGTTATCTATAATATAAATTAATTGAACAACTACATTTATCATAAATGTAGACATTTGACCAATATGATTCTTATTTCTAGATAAATGTTTATACCAAAAGCTAGGCTTTTAGTATACATCCTAACAATCTCCCACTTATACTAAAAGACTAAGCTGTCATATCTGCTGCCATACATCTGAATCTCAACTCTTCAACATGCCCATCAAAAGCTCTTGCCTTAAGGTCCTTAGTGAAAAGATCTATAGGTCATCATCTGATGTAATCTAGGCAGCAACAACTTCTCTTCGTTTATACGATTTCTCGTATTGGGTGGTACTTGCGCTCTATTGTGTTTATTTGCCTTATAGACTCATGGTTTCTTCGAGTTTGCTACTGCACCACTATTATTATAATAAATTGTAATAATCTTTGGACAAACCAGAAAACATATCTAAGTCTATCTTGAGGTTATTAAGTCATTCAACTTTTATGACTACCTCAGAGGCTTGCCATATACTCAGCTTCTATGGTGGAGTCCAGAAAAACACCTATGCTTATCACTCTTCCATAGTTATGACTTTACCTCCTAAAGTAAACACAAAACCCCGAGGTTGACTTACTATTGTCCCTATCCGATTGGAAGTCAAAATCCGTGCAACCCACAGGGACCAAATTAACTGCCTTGTAAGCTAGCATATAATCTTTAGTGCCTCTAAGGTACTTCAATATATGCTTTACTGCAGTCCAATGTCCTTGTCTAGGGTTACTTTGATATCTGCTAACTATGCCTTTGGCAAAACAGATTTCTGATCTCATACACAGCATTGCATACATTAGGCTTCCCACAACCGAAGCATAAGGAACTGCCTTCATGTCCTTTATCTCCTTTGATGTCTTCGGAGACATCTCTTTAGATAAAGATACTCCATGCCTAAAAGGTAAGAAACCTTTCTTAGAGTTCTGCATGCTAAACGAGCAAGGATTGTATGAAGCTCGGGATAAGCACAACATTCTTTTCTTGCGATCCCTTATGTCTTTGATCCCAAGAATGTGTGCACATTTTCCTAAGTTCTTCATATCGAATTGTTTGGACAACCATACCCTTACTTCCGACAACACTTTGATATTGTTTCCAACTACCAAAAATGTCATCTGCGTATAGTACAAGAAATACCACCACGTTTCCATCACATTTCTTGTATACACAAGACTTATCCGGTCACTAAATAAATCCAAAGGTCTGGATTACTTCATTAGACCAGATGTCCAAGACCTTGAAGCTTTGCTTCAGTCCAAAGACTGATTGAGCTTACACACAAGATGCTCTTTACCCTTTTCAATAAATCCCACTGGTTGCTTTATATGGATGCTTTTCTTCAAGATTTCCATTAAGGAAAGCTGTCTTGACATCCATTCGCCAAATCTCATAATAGATAAAAGAATCTGGATTGACTTAAGCACGACTACCGGTAAAAAAGTTTCCTTTTTCAACAAGCCTTGCTTTGAAAGTTTCCACTTTCCTGTCTATCCATCTTTTCCTATTATAGACCTATTTTCACCCAATGACTTTTACACCATTTGGTGATTTTATAAGCTCCCAGACTCTATTAAAATACATATATTCTAATTCTGTATTTATTGCTCTTTGCAAAGATGCTGCATCTTTATCTTGGAGTGCTTCGTCATATGTCCTGGGATCAGGTTCATGTCTACCAGGGATCGAGTCCAAAGACTCTCCCAACACATGAATCTTTTAGGTTGCCTAACAACCCTCCCACTATGACAAGATGTTGGTTGCTACTCGGAAAACCTATAGGTTCCACTGTACAAAAATTTTGTACAAAGGTCTGAACCTTTTCCTAGCTACCATGTGTTCTTTTAAATTAAATTTTGGATCGCCTGCGGAACTTAACACGTTTGATCCAAAACTTAATCTATTTGTTCTTTTAGGTTTTGACTTGGATCTCCTGCGGAACTTAACACGTTCGACCCAAATCACCTTAAGTTATTAATTTCATTAAATATTAATTTCCATAATCGGTTCCCAGTACTGACGTGGCGAGGCACATGGCCTTCTTGGATATGGGAGCAACCACCACCGACTAGACAAAACCTTTTATAGAAATCTAATATTTAATTTCCTAAAATAACTTTAGGTTAACCGAAGAGAACAATCAAATCACAAGGAAAAGAAAAAACAAAAGAACACAACATCGAAAAACATATTCGAAATTCTAGAACGTAAGCCTCTTGTATTTGGTATTATTTCCATAAATAACTAGTATGATGCGGAAAGAAAAATTACTAGTTATACCTTGTAGAAAAACCTCTTGATCTTCTACCGTATTCCTCTTCTAACCTCGGACGTTGTGTGGGCAACGATCTTCCGAGATGAGAAACCACCAACCACCTTCTTCTCCTCCTAGCTAGGTTCGGCCACAAAAAATAAAGCTTCACCAAGGAAGAAGAAAAACATCAACCAAGCTCCAAGAGATGCAAGCTTTCTCTCCTTCTTCTTCTTCTTCTCCAAGTAGTATCCGACCTCCACAAGAGCTCCAAGCAATAGAGAGTTTCGGCCACCACAAAGATGAAGAAAGGGAGAATATGTTGGCCGACCACACCAAAGAATAGGAGAGGGAGAATAATAGAGGTTGTATCTCATGAAGGCACCCTCACCCCTTCTTTTATATTCCTTGGCCTAGGCAAATTAGGAAATTTAATTACAATAAAATTTCCTTAATTTCCTTGACATGATTTAATTGAGAAAAATAAAATAAAATTTCTCAATTTAATCTATATTGGCCGGCCACATCAAGGGGAAACAATTTAGACAAGTTTTAATCAACAAATTAAAACTTCCTAATTTGTTTCCGGAAATTTTAAAAAATAAAATTTCTCTTCAAAAATCTCTTCATGGTTGATAAAAGGAAATTTCTATAATTTTAATTTTACAACATGTGAATAATTTTTAAAGAGAAAATAAAATATCTCACCAATCTACAAATAAGGAAAGAGATCTAATCTCTTTCTTTAATCTTTTGTAGATCTTTTATAAGAGAGATATTTTAATTTTAATTCTCTTTAATAAATTATTTCTTCCACATAATAAAAATTAAAATTAAAATTCTTTTTTAATTTAATTTGGCTGGCCCCCACTAGCTTGGGTTCAAGCTAGGGCCGGCCACCCCAATTTATACCTAGGCCGGCCCTAGCTTGGTTCCCAAGCTAGCTTGGCCGGCCCCCTTTGGGTGGGTATAGAAGGTGGGTATAGGTGGGTATAGTACTCTATAAATAAGAGGCTACGATAGGGACCGAGAGGAGGAATTGGTTTTGGTCTCCCGATAAAATTAAGCATCCCGTGTTCGCCCCGAACACACAACTTAATTTTATCAATAATAATTCATTCCACTAGAGAACTATTATTGAACTACCGCACCAATCCCAAATTACATTTTTGGGCTCCTTCTTATTATATAGTCAAGATAAACTAATACCTAATTACACTACAACCTTCTAATGGTTTGTTCCTTTCCATTTTGGTCGTGAACTACTGTTTATAATTTATAAGGTACTGATAACATCATCTTCTACATGTGACACCACATACTATGTTATCTACAATATAAATTAAATGAACAACTACAAACAAATGTAGACAATTTGACCAAATGTGATTCTTTATTCATAATGAATGTTTACAAAGCTTAGGCTTTCAGTATACACTCCAACAATCTCCCATTTATACTAATGACTAAGCTGCCATATCTTCTACCATACATCTGATTCTCATTCCCTCCACATGCCGATCGAAAGCTTTCGCCGGAAGGGCCTTAGTGAAAGGATCTGCTAGGTTATCCGCTGATGCAATCTTGGCGGTGACAACTTCTCCTCGCTTCACGATATCTCGTATCAGGTGGTACTTGCGCTTTATATGTTTACTTGCCTTATGAGCTAGTGGTTCCTTCGAGTTTGCAACTGCACCACTATTATCACAATAAATTGTGATGATTTTGGGCAAACCAGGAATCACATCTAAGTCCATTAGAAAGTTCCTGAGCCATACTGCTTCTTTAGCTGCCTCAGAGGCTGCTACATACTCAGCTTCCATGGTTGAGTCCGATACGCATTTTTGCTTAACACTCCTCCATGAAATGGCTCCACCTCCTAAAGTAAACACATAGCCTGATGTAGACTTACTATTGTCCCTATCTGATTGGAAATCTGAATCCGTGTAACCCACAGGGAGCAAATCGTCTGCTTGGTAAATTAGCATATAATCTCTAGTCCTTCTCAGGTACTTTAATATATGCTTTACCGCAGTCCAATGTCCTTGTCCAGGGTTACTCTGATATCTGCTGACCATGCCCACGGCAAAAGTGTCTCGTACATAGCATTGCATACATAAGGCTTCCTACAGCCGAAGCATAAGGAACTGCTTTCATGTCTTCTATCTCCTTTGATGTCTTCGGAGACATCTCTTTAGATAGAGCTATTCCATGCCTAAAAGGTAAGAAACCTTTCTTGGAATCCTGCATACTAAAACGAGCAAGGATTGTATCTATATATGAAGCTTGGGACAGACACAACATTCTTTTCTTGCGATCCCTTATCACTTTGATCCCAAGAATGTGTGCACACTCTCCTAAGTCCTTCATATCAAATTGTTTGGACAACCATACCCTTACGTCCGATAATACCTTGACATTGTTGCCAATTAACAAAATATCATCTACGTATAGTACAAGAAATACCACCACGTTTTCGTTACACTTCTTATATACACAAGACTCATCCAGACACCGAATAAATCCATACCATTGGATTACTTCATTAAACCGGATGTTCCAAGACCTTGAAGCTTGCTTCATACATAAATGGACCTATTGAGCTTGCACACTAGATGCTCTTTGCCTTTTCAATGAACCCTTCCGGTTGCTTCATATGGATGTTCTCTTAAGACTTCCATTAAGGAAAGCATCTTGACATCCATTTGCCAAATCTCATAATCCATATGAGCAAAGATGGATAAGAGTATCCGGATAGACTTAAGCATGACTACGGTGAAAAGGTTTCCTCATAATCGATTCCCTCTTTCTGAGTGTACCCTTTCGCAACAAGCCTAGCTTTGAAGGTTTCTACCTTCCGTCATCCCTCTTTTCCTTTTGTAGATCCACTTGCATCCAACGACTTTTACACCATCAGTGGTTCTACAAGCTCCGGACCTTATTAGAGTACATAGACTCTATTTGAATTCATTGCCTTTTGCCAAGATCTCGCATCTATATCTTGGAGTGCTTCGTCATATGTTCATGGATCGTGTTCATGTTTACCCGGATCAAGTCCGAAGACTCTCCCAAAAACATGAATATTTCAGGTTGCCTTACAACCCTCCCACTACAGTCTCGTGGTTGTGTATCATGTGTGACACGTGTTGCATCTCTTGTGGTAATTCATCTTGTACTGTTGATACTCAAGTAGACGTGTCCTCTAAGTTCTTCTAAAACAACTTTGCTCTGGACTTGTGATCCATTATATAGTCTTCTTCTAAAAAGCGGGCATTGGTGCTAACAATGACCTTCCGGTCTTTAGGACTATAAAATAAACCACCTTTCGCCTTTGGGATATCCTACAAACACGCGAACTTACGACGGATTCTAACTTATCAAGATCTTTTAGCACATGTGCTGGACTACCCCAATCCGAATATGTCTTAGACGAGTTTTCGCCATTCCACAATTCTATGGGAGTAGAAGAAACCGATTTAGAAGGTACTAAGTTCGGAACATACACTGCTGTTTCCAGAGCATCCCAAAAGCAATTTGGTAATTCTGAATAACTCATCATCGATCTAACCATCTCCATAAGAGTCCTGTTCCTTCGTTCTGCTACACCATTCTGTTGGGGTGTTCCAGGTGCAGACAATTGGGATTGAATCCCGGCCTCTGATAAGTAATTCCTAAACTCTCCTAAGAGGTATTCGCCACTACGATCAGATCGTAGTGTCTTGATACTTTTACCTAGTCGTTTCTCCACATTAGCCTTGTATTCTTTGAACTTATCAAAGCACTCGGACTTGCGGCGCATTAGGTAAATGTATCCGTATCTTGAATAATCGTCTATAAAAGAGACAAAATATTCAAAACCACCTCTTGCCTGGATAGACATAGGACCACACAAATCAGAATGAACCAATTCTAACACTTCTTTGGCTCTATACCCCTTGGCCTTGAACGGTCTCTTGGTCATTTTACCTTCTAAGCAAGATTCATAAGTTGGAAAATTTTCCAACTCTAATGAACTCAAAAGTCCATCGGCTATAAGCCTCTGAATCCTACTTAAGTTAATATGACCAAGCCTTAGATGCCAAAGATATGCTTGGTTCATTTCTGAAGGTTCTTTTATCTTATTAGAGTTAGAAGATGAGTTATAAATTTCCATGTTTTGCTTTGTAGAAGAAATTGGATTTAAGTATACAAATTGTCAACTAATGCACTAGAACAGATAATCACTTTATTTCTTTTAATAACTACATCGTTACAGAAAGAAACTGAATATCCATCTAAGAACAGTTTAGAAACTGAAATTAAATTCTTTCTAAAACTGGGTACATAAAGACAATTTCTTAAAACCAAATTTCTATTTCTACTAAAAGATAAGTAGACGTCTCCCACTGCAACAGCCACCGCCTTAGTAGCATTGCCCATGTAGACGGTAATCTCTCCTTCAATTAGTCGTCGGGTTTCCTGGAACCCCTGCAGGGAATTGCAGACATGATCAATGGCTCTCATATCTACACACCAGGTGCTGGTAGATAACACCGCTAAACATGTTTCAACAACTAGAGCATGAGATATACCTTTGTTGTTCTGATTCCTACGAGGACAGTCCGCCTTCCAATGCCCTGACTGCTTGCCCTTCGGCTTCTTCATTCCAGCTTTAAATCCCGTACTCTGAGATTTATTCACTTTCTTTGCTGAACCAGCTTGTTTCTTCTTCTTCTTTCCTCTCGGTTTAGAAGTAGAACCATTTTCAGCATAGTGAATTTGAGCATTGTGACGCAATAATGCTTCTGCTGCTTGAAGTTCTGTCAGTAGTTCCGCTAATGAATAAATCCTCTTATTCATATTATAGTTTAGGCGGAACTGCTCAAAACTTCTAGGTAGCGTTTGGAGGATCATATCGATCTGGGTTTCCCCATCAATTTCTCCTCCAAGGATCTGTATCTCGTTCAGATAAGCCATCATCTTTAGGATATGATCCCTCACAGGAGTACCCTTTTGCATGGTGGCTGTCATTATCTTTCTCATGGCTTCTTGCCTAGAAGCCCTATCCTGATGACCAAAGAGTTCCTTGAGATTGTTCATAATATCATAGGTTGTTGGTAAATCTTGATGCTGATGTTGCAATACATTTAACATTGAAGCCAAAATGTAACACCGCGCCATCTCATCTGCTTTTACCCATTTCCTATGATATTCAATCTCCTCTTGGGTAGATTCACTAGTAGGTGCTTCAGGGCACTGCTCAGTTAGTACAAATTTATAGCTTTCAGCAGTAAGAACAATGTCCAGGTTCCTTTTCCAATCTATGTAATTAGGTCCAGTAAGTCTATTCTGTTGAAGTATGATGGACAGTGGGTTGAAAGTCATCCTAAGAATCACAAATAACTTTTGGTCAGAACTCTAAATTTAGAATAATATTGATTCCTCAAACAATACTATTTTAAATTAACCAACACCTCATAACACCGTGAATTTTGTATGCCACGTTAGTGTGGACGTATACAAATTCAACATTTGTAAAAGGAGGGTTTTAACCCATTAATTTTATTATCTTGTCAACCTAACTTTTTGACAAATAAAATTAATAGTTGGTATCATTTGGTCACACAAATAATAGCAGTGACTCCGATGGGGAGGATACTATTAGATGTGTCTAAGTGTATACCATTACTTGACACTAAGTCCATTAATAAGATTATGCCCCTTCCGTTGGGGAAGATCACACGCTCTTAATTAACTTCCTATAGTCATCCAAAAATGAAAGTCTTTTCTAGTGATCCACAAACAAGCTCATCCGTTATGGAGGAAGACACACAGAGCCAACGCGCAAGCTTGTTTGCATCACTTACAAACCAGTAATGGAGACCATGGGATTTACTTAAAAATCCCTCTCCCACTTAGTTATTTATAAATGAGGAATTTTAACTATGCTAGCCTACTAAACTTGTAAACTAACATGCACACACAACACAATATAAAAGCAATAAATAGAAAATCTAATTTTCAACTATTATGGCTTTTATCTCTAGTTGTCCTCCGTGTGTTGTCATCCCGAGCTGCTGCCATATTTGGCCACCGCTACCGGGTCTAGCTGTCGCATCCATCTTGCTCCTTGTTCCACTGCACCTCTGGTCCTTAGAAGGTTCCACGCTTTACAAGATTCGATCCGCGACATAAATAGAATTTTACATTTTTGATCCTATATTCCATAAAAGGAATTTACATGTATCTAGATCAAAAATAAAATCCTAATAAAACTAAATACAGCTCCTGCTGTATTTTAATACAATCATGCACACACATATAAATGCCCTTGACATGTCCAAGGGTCCAATCACACACATAATAACTAAAAGCCATAATAGTTGGATCCCCAAAGTTAGCACATCCTACTATTAACCCGCCTAAATTATGTATGACATGTGCGTAATTAACCTAATACCAAATACAGAGGCAAACCCTAGCTCGATACCAATTGTTGGTAGCTACTCGAAAACCTATAGGTTCCACTGCAAAAATTTGTACAAAGGTCTGAACCTTTCCTAGCTACCATGTGTTCTTTAAATTAAATTTTGGATCGCTCTGAACTTAACACGTTTGATCCAAAACTTAATCTATTTGTTCTTTTAGGTTTAGACTTGGATCTCCTGCGGAACTTAACACGTTCGACCCAAATCACCTTAAGTTATTAATTCCATTAAATATTAATTTCCATAATTGGTTCCCAGTACTGACGTGGCGAGGCACATGGCCTTCTTGGATATGGGAGCAACCACCACCGACTAGACAAAACCTTTTATAGAAAGCTAATATTTAATTTCCTAAAATAACTTTAGGTTAACCGAAAAGAACAATCAAATCACAAGGAAAAGAAAAAACAAAAGAACACAACATCGAAAAACATATTCGAAATTCTAGAACGTAAGCCTCTTGTATTTGGTATTATTTCCATAAATAACTAGTATGATGCGGAAAGAAAAATTACTAGTTATACCTTGTAGAAAACCTCTTGATCTTCTACCGTATTCCTCTTCTAACCTCGGACGTTGTGTGGGCAACGATCTTCCGAGATGAGAAACCACCAACCACCTTCTTCTCCTCCTAGCTAGGTTCGGCCACAAAAAATAAAGCTTCACCAAGGAAGAAGAAAAGCACCAACCAAGCTCCAAGAGATGCAAGCTTTCTCTCCTTCTTCTTCTTCTTCTCCAAGTAGTATCCGGCCTCCACAAGAGCTCCAAGCAATAGAGAGTTTCGGCCACCACAAAGAGGAAGAAAGGGAGAATATGTTGGCCGGCCACACCAAAGAATAGGAGAGGGAGAATAATAGAGGTTGTATCTCATGAAGGCACCCTCACCCCTTCTTTTATATTCCTTGGCCTAGACAAATTAGGAAATTTAATTACAATAAAATTTTCTTAATTTCCTTGACATGATTTAATTGAGAAAAATAAAATAAAATTTCCCAATTTAATCTATATTAGCCGGCCACATCAAGGGGAAACAATTTAGACAAGTTTTAATCAACAAATTAAAACTTCCTAATTTGTTTCCAGAAATTTTAAAAAATAAAATTTCTCTTCAAAAATCTCTTCATGGTTGATAAAAGGAAATTTCTATAATTTTAATTTTACAACATGTGAATAATTTTTAAAGAGAAAACAAAATATCTCACCAATCTACAAATAAGAAAAGAGATCTAATCTCTTTCTTTAATCTTTTGTAGATCTTTTATAAGAGAGATATTTTAATTTTAATTATCTTTAATAAATTATTTCTTCCACATAATAAAAATTAAAATTAAAATTTCTTTTTAATTTAATTTGGCTGACCCCCATGGGTTCAAGCTAGGTCGGCCACCCATATACCAAGGCTTGGCGGCCCTAGCTTGGTTCCCAAGCTAGCTTGGCGGCCCCTTCAGGTGGGTATGAAGGTGGGTATAGGTGGGTATAGTACTCTATAAATAAGAGGCTACGATAGGGACCGAGAGGAGGAATTGGTTTTGGTCTCCCGATAAAATTACATAGCACCCGTGCATCTTACATCTAATATTCCATTTCAACTTCTAATCATTGATAGCAATCATCAAATTACAGATCAATCCCCATTTGGATCTTACAGAGCAATGAGTGTGTCCTCTTGAATGTCCACTAATTAAGTGAGTTACTGACAACTCATTTAATTAATATCTAAATCCAAGAGTAGTACCACTCAACCTTATTGTCATGTCGGACTAGGTCCACCTGCAGGGTTTAACATGACAATCCTTATGAGCTCCTCTTGAGGACATTATCAACCTAGTATCTCTAGGACACAGTTTCCTTCTATAATCAACAACACACACTATAAGTGATACCATTTCCCAACTTATCGGGCTTATTGATTCATCGAACTAAATCTCACCCATTGATAAATTAAAGAAATTAATATCAAATATATATGCTTGTTATTATATTAGGATTAAGAGTACACACTTCCATAATAACCGAGGTCTTTGTTCCTTTATAAAGTCAGTATAAAAGAAACGACCTCAAATGGTCCTACTCAATACACTCTGAGTGTACTAGTGTAATTATATAGTCAAGATAAACTAATACCTAATTACACTACGACCTTCTAATGGTTTGTTCCTTTCCATTTTGGTCGTGAGCTACTGTTTATAATTTATAAGGTACTGATAACATCATCTTCTGCATGTGACACCACATACTATGTTATCTACAATATAAATTAAATGAACAACTACAAACAAATGTAGACAATTTGACCAAATGTGATTCTTTATTCATAATGAATGTTTACAAAGCTTAGGCTTTCAGTATACACTCCAACAAAAGACACTTTCTGTAATTGTGTATCATTTGTGATACATGTTGCAGTTTCTTGTGATATTTCATCTTGTATAGTTGGTACTAGATTAGACGTGTCCTTTATTAAGAACAAATTTACTTATGGGCTTGTGGTTCATTATATAGTCCTCTTCTAAAAATCAGTCATTGATGCTAACAATGACCTTCTGATTTTTAAGACTATAAACCTACTTTGGTTTCTGTAGGATAACCCACAAACAAGTGAATTCCTATCCAACTTATCATTGTCTCTCTTCAGCATATGTGCTGGACTACCCGAATCCGAATATGATTCAAAATAGGCATACGTCTATTCAGCAATTCTATATGAGTAGAGAGTTCTGACTTTGGAAGGTACTATGTTCACTTTCTTTTTCAGAGTATATCCTTAAAACGAACTTGGTAATTTTCTGAATAACTCATCATCAATCTAATTATTTCCATAAGAGTCATATACCTTCTTTCTACTACACTATTCTATTGGGGTGTACTAGGTGCAGTTAGTTGGGATTGAATCCCTACTTTTGATAAGTAACTCCTAAATTATCCAAAGAGGTACTTGCCACTACGATCTTACCATAGTGATGTTGGTTGCTACTCGAAAAACCTAATGGTTCCACTGTACAAAAATTTTGTACAAAGGTCTGAACCTTTTCCTAGCTACCATGTGTTCTTTTAAATTAAACTTGGATCGCCTGCGGAACTTAACACGTTTGATCCAAAGTTTAATCTATTTGTTCTTTTAGGTTTAGACTCAGATCTCCTGCGGAACTTAACATGTTCGATCCAAATCACCTAGGTTATTAATTTCATTAAATATTAATTTCCAAAATTGGCTTCCAGTACTGACGTGGCGAGGCACATGACCTTCTTGGATATGGGAACAACCACCACCGACTAGACAAAGCCTTTTAAGGAAAGTTAATATTTAATTTTCTTAAATAACTTTAGGTCAACCGAAAAGAACAATCAAATCACAAGGAAAAGAAAAAAATAAAAGAACACAACATCGAAAACAAATTCGAAATACTAGAATCGCATGCCTCTTGTATTTGGTATTATTTCCAAAAATAACTAGTATGATGTGGAAAAGAAAAATACTAGTTATACCTTTTAGAAAGACCTCTTGATCTTCTACCGTATTCCTCTTCTAATCCCGGACGTTGTGTGGGCAACGATCTTCCGAGACGAGAACCACCAAGGCACCTTCTTCTTCTTTACAAGGTTCGGCCACCACATGACTCCAAGAAAGGATGAGGTTTGGCCACCACCACCAAGCTCCAAGGGATGCAAGAGCGAAGCCTCCTTTCTCTCCTTTTCTCCAAGCTAGATCCGGCCACCACAAAGACTCCAAGAGAACAAGATGGTTCGGCCACAAGAAGGAGAAGAGAGAAGAGGGAGGCCGGTCACCAAGGAAGAGAGGGAGGAAAAGAATAATAGAGTTGTCTTGCATAAAGCCTACTCTACCCTTCTTTTATAATCCTTGATCTTGGCAAATAAGGAAATTTAAATAAAAACTTCCTTAATTCTTTTGCCATGAAAAGGAAAAATTTATTTAATTAAAAATAATTTTTCTTTTCATTATAACATGGTCGGCCACTTATTTCCCCAAATCAAGGAGAGTTTTAATTAAACAAGAATTAAAACTTCCTAATTTGTTTCTGAAAATTTATAAAAATTTCTCCAATAATTTTATCCCTTCATGATTGGTTTATAAAAAGGAAATTTAATAAATTAAAATCTTTCTTTTAAACATGTGGATAAAAAGAAAGTTATTTCTAAAAATTAAAATCTCTTTTAATCTATAAATAAGGAAAGATATCAAATCTTTTCTTAATCTCTTGTAGAAACTTATAAACGAGAATTTTTAATTTTTAAACTCTCTTTTAAATCATGAACATGGTTAAAAAGGAAAGTTTTCTTAAAATTTAAAATCCACCTTTTAATCAACAAATAAGGAAAGATTTCAAATTTTAAACTCTCTTTTAAACATGAAGATGATTTACAAATAAGGAAAGTTTTTACCAAAAATTAAAATCATCCTTTTAATCTACAAATAAGGAAAGAGATTAATCTCTTCTCTTAATCTTTTGTAGAAAGCTATAAAAGGAAATTTTAATTTTAAACTCTTTTTAAATCATGATATCCACATAAGAAATAATTTTAATAAAAATCCTTTTAATATTCTAGTGGTCGGCCACCCAAGCTTGGGACCCAAGCTTTGCCACCAACTTAGCTCAACCTTTGGGTCTTGGCCGACCCTAAGCTTGAGCTTCAAGCTAGGCTTGGCCGACCCCTATAGGTTGGGTAAGAAGGTGGGTATGTGGTGGGTATAAATCTCTATATACAAGAGGCTACGATAGGGACCGAGAGGAGGAATTGGTTTAGGTCTCCCGATGAAATTAAGCATCCCGTGTTCGCCCCGAACACACAACTTAATTTTATCAATAATAATTCATTCCACTAGAGAACTATTATTGAACTACCGCACCAATCCCAAATTACATTTTGGGCTCCTTCTTATTATGAGTGTGTTAGTCTCCCTGTGTTTAAGATGTCGAATGCCCACTAATTAAGTGAGTTACCGATAACTCATTTAATTAATATCTTAGTCCAAAAGTAGTACCACTCAACCTTATCGTCATGTCGGACTAAGTCCACCTGCAGGGTTTAACATGACAATCCTTATGAGCTCCTCTTGGGGACATTCTCAACCTAGATTACTAGGACACAGTTTCCTTCTATAATCAACAACACACACTATAAGTGATATCATTTCCCAACTTATCGGGCTTATTGATTTATCGAACTAAATCTCACCCATTGATAAATTAAAGAAATAAATATCAAATATATGTGCTTGTTATTATATTAGGATTAAGAGCACACACTTCCATAATAACTGAGGTCTTTGTTCCTTTATAAAGTCAGTATAAAAGAAACGACCTCTAATGGTTCTACTCAATACACTCTAAGTGTACTAGTGTAATTATATAGTTAAGATAAACTAATACCTAATTACACTACGACCTTCCAATGGTTTGTTCCTTTCCATTTTGGTCGTGAGCTACTGTTTATAATTTATAAGGTACTGATAACATGATCCTCTGTGTGTGACACCACACATCATGTTATCTACAATATAAATTAATTGAACAACTACATTTATCATAAATGTAGACATTTGACCAATGTGATTCTTATTTCTAGATAAATGTTTATACCAAAAGCTAGACTTTTAGTATATATCCTAACAATCTCCCACTTATACTAAAAGACTAAGCTGCTATATCTGCTGCCATACATCTGATTCCCAACCCTTCAACATGCCCATCAAAAGCTCTTGCATTAAGGGCCTTAGTGAAAAGATCTATAGGTCATCATCTGATGCAATCTAGGCAGCAACAACTTTTCCTCGTTTATACGATTTCTCGTATTGGGTGGTACTTGCGCTCTATTGTGTTTACTTGCCTTATAGACTCATGGTTTCTTCGAGTTTGCTACTGCACCACTATTATTACAATAAATTGTAATAATCTTTGGACAAACCAGAAATCATATCTAAGTCTATCTCGAGGTTATTGAGTCATTCAGCTTTTATGACTACCTCAGAGGTTTGCCATATACTCAGCTTCTATGGTGGAGTCTAGAAAAACACCTATGCTTATCACTCTTCCATAGTTATGACTTTACCTCCTAAAGTAAACACAAAACCCCAAGGTTGACTTACTATTGTCCCTTTCTGATTGGATGTTAAAATCCATGCAACCCACAGGAAACAAATTATCTGCCTTATAAGCTAGCATGTAATCTCTAGTGCCTCTAAGGTACTTCAATATATGCTTTACCGCAGATTAATGTCCTTGTCCAGAGTTGCTTTGATATCTAATAACTATGCCCACGGCAAAATAGATATCCAGTCTCGTACACAGCATTGCATACATTAGGCTTCCCACAGCCGAAGCATAAGGAACTGCCTTCATGTCCTTTATCTCCTTTGATGTCTACGGAGACATTTCTTTAGATAAAGTTACTCCATGCTAAAAAGGTAAGAAACCTTTCTTGGAGTTTTGCATGCTTAAAATGAGCAAGGATTTTTTTTTTTCGATATATGAAGCTTGGGATCATTAAAATATTCTTTTCTTGCGAACCCTTATTACCTTGATCCCAAGAATATATTCATTCTCCCAAGTCCTTCATATCGAATTGTTTGGACAACCATACCCTTACTTCTGACAACATTTTGATATTGTTTTCAACTACCAAAAATGTTATCTACGTATAGTACAAGAAATATCACCACGTTTCCATCACACCTTTTGTATACACAAGACTTATCCGGTTACTAAATAAATCCATAGGTCTGGATTATTTTGATAAACCGGATGTTCCAAGATCTTGAAGCTTTACCTCAGTCCATAGACTGATTGAGCTTGCACACAAGATGCTCTTTGCCCTTTGCAATGAACTCTTCTGGTTACTTTATATGGATGCTTTCTTCAAGACTTCCATTAAGGAATGCTGTCTTGACATCCACTTGCCAAATAGATAAAAGAATCCAGATAGACTTAAGCATGACTACCAGTGAAAAAGTTTCCTTTTTCATCAAGCTTTGCTTTGAAAGTTTCCACCTTCCTGTCTATCCATCTTTTCCTATTGTAGACCTATTTTTACCCAATGGCTTTTACACCATTTGGTGGTTCCACAAGTTTTCAGATTTTATTAGAATACATATATTCTAATTCTGTATTCATTGCTCTTTTCCAAGATGCTGTATCTTTATCTTGGAGTGCTTCATCATATGTCCGGGATCAAACTCATGTTCATTTGGGATCAAGTCCAAAAACTCTCCCAAAACATGAATCTTTTAGGTTTGCTTGACAACCCTCCCACTACGATGATGTACTGTCTATAATTGTGTATCAATTGTGATACGTGTTGCAATTTCTTGTGATATTTCATCTTATAAAGTTGGTACTAGATTAGGCATGTCCTTTATAATTTCTTTAAGAACAAATTTACTTATGGGCTTGTGGTTTATTACATAGTCCTTTTCTAAAAATCGATCATTGATGCCAACAATGACCTTCTGATTTTTAAGACTATAAACCTACTTCCATTTCTCTAGGATAACTTACAAACAAGGGAATTCCTATCCAACTTATCATTGTCTCTCTTCAGCATATGTGCTGGACTACCTGAATCCGAATATGCTTCAAAATAGGCTTATGCCTATTTAGCAATTCTATATGAGTAGAGAGTTCTGACTTTGGAAGGTACTATGTTCACTTCTGTTTCCAAAGTATATCCTTAAAATGAATTTGGTAATTTTCCAAATAACTCATCATCAATCTACTTATTTCCATAAGAGTCCTATACCTTCCTTTTTCTACACCATTCTGTAGGGGTGTACAGTTAGTTTGGATTGAATCCCTACTTTTGATAAGTGACTCCTAAATTCTCCCAAGAGGTACTTGCCACTACGATCTCACCGTAGTGTCTTGATACTTTTACTTTGACGTTTCTCCGCATCAGCCTGGTACTCTTTGAACTAATCAAAGTACTTAGTCTTGCGGCACATTAAGTAAATGTATTTGTATCTTGAATAGTTATCTATAAAATAGATGAAATATTCGATACTACCTCTTGCCTGGATAGTCATAGGATCACACAAATCAGAATGAACCAATTCCAACATATCTTTGGCTCCATACCCCTTAGACTTAAAAGCTTCTTGGTTATTTTTCCTTCCAAGTAAGACTCGCAGGTTGGAAAGATTTCCACTACTAATGAACTCAAAAGTTCATCAGCTACCAATGAATCCTACTTACGTTAATATAACCTAGCTTTAGATGCCAAAGATATAATTGGTTCATTTCTGAAGGTTGCATTCTCTTAAAGTTAGAAGATGTGTTACTAATTTTCATTTGTTGCATCGTGGGAGTTATTGGATTATAAATTGTCAACCAACATACCAGAATAGATAACTTCCCTATTTTTCTTGATAACAACTTTGTTATCAAAATAGACACAATATCTATTCTATAATAGTTTAGAAACTGAAATCAGGTTCTTTCTAAACTTAGTATGTAAAGACAATTTCTAATAATCCATAGTTTATTCCTATTAGAGAATAAACCTCTCATACTGCAACAGCTGCTACTTTTGTAGTAATGCCCATGTGGATGATGTTTTTTATTTTCATTTAGTTGTCGGGTTTCCTGGAACCCTGCAATGAATTGCAGACATGATTAATGGCATCTGTATCTACACTCCAGGTTCTGATAGATAACACCACTAGACATGTTTCAACTAATGAATTAAATACACCTAAATTGTTCTTAGTTCTAAGAAGACAGTCTACCTTAATGTCCAAGTTCTATTTCCAATCATTACAATTGGGACTACTAAGTCTTTTCTATAGTATAACAACTAGGGGATTGACAAACATTTTAAATCCTAAGAATCACAAAAATATTTGGTCAAGATCAATTTCTTTTAAAATCCCTATGAATTTTGTATGCCACGATAGTGTGGACGTATACAAAATCAAAAAAGAGATTTTATCCATTAATTTTATTATCTCGTAAACTTTACTTTATGACGAATAAAATTAATAGTTGATCTATCATTGATCAAATATTTGGTCAAAACTTTTTGAATTTAAAATAACATTGATTCCTCAAACAATATTATTTAAATTCACCAACACCTCAAACACCGTGAATTTTGCATGCCACGATAGTGTGGATGTATACAAAATTTAAACATTTGTAAGAGGAGGGTTTTACCCATTAATTATCTTGTCAATAAATCTTTATGACAAAATAAAATTACCTCAAACACCGTGAATTTTGTATGCCACGATAGTGTGGACGTATACAAAATCAAACATTTGTAAGAGGAGTTTTTAATTTTATTATCTTGTCAAGTTATTTATTTGACAAATTAATAGTTGGTTTTCTTCGGTCACACAAACAATAGCAGTGACTCCGATGGGGAGGATACTATTAGACGTACCTAAGTGTATATCATTACATGACACTAAGTCCATTAATAAGATTGTGCCCCTTCCGATGGGGAAGATCACACGCTCTTAATTAACTTCCTATAGTCATCCAAAATAGAAGTTTAAGCTAGTGATCTGCAAACAAGCTCATCCGATATGGAGGAAGGCACTCAGAGCCAACGCGCAAGCTTGTTGCATCACTTATAAACCAGTAATGGAGACCGTGGAATTTATTTAAAATTAAATCTCTCTCCCACTTAGTTATTTAAAGTGAGGAATTTTGACTATGCTAGCCTACTTAGCATGCATACTAACAAGCACACACAACACAGCATAAAAAAGCAATAAATAGAAAAATTAATTTTTAACTATTATGGCTTTTATCTATTGCTGTCCTCCGTGTGTCACCAACCCTAGCTGCTGCCATCTTTGGCCACCGCCACCGGGTCTAGTTGTCGCATCCATCTTGCTCCTTATTCCGCTGCGCCTCTGGTCCTCAAAAGGTTCCACGCCTTGCAAGATTCGATCCGCGACATAAATAGAATTTTACATTTTTCGATCCTATATTCCTCAAAGGAATGTACATGTAAACTAGATCGAGCATAAAATAAAATTTACATCCATCGATCCTATATTCCATAAAAGGAATGTACATGTAATAAAATCCTAATAAAACTAAATACAGCTCCTGCTGTATTTTATAATACAATCATGCACACAGAATAAAATGCCCTTGACATGTCCAAGGGTCCAATCACACACATAATAACTATAAGCCATAATAGTTGGATCCTGCATCCATAAAGTTAGCACATCCTACTATTAACCTGCCTAAATTATGTATGACATGTGCATAATTAAACTAATACCAAATACACAGAGGCAAAACCCTAGCTCTGATACCAATTGTTGGTTGCTACTCGAAAAACCTAATGGTTCCACTGTACAAAAATTTTGTACAAAGGTCTGAACCTTTTCCTAGCTACCATGTGTTCTTTTAAATTAAACTTGGATCGCCTGCGGAACTTAACACGTTTGATCCAAAGTTTAATCTATTTGTTCTTTTAGGTTTAGACTTGAATCTCCTGCGGAACTTAACACGTTCGATCTAAATCACCTAGGTTATTAATTTCATTAAATATTAATTTCCAAAATTGGCTTCCAATACTGACGTGGCGAGGCACATGACCTTCTTGGATATGGGAACAACCACCACCGACTAGACAAAGCCTTTTAAGGAAAGTTAATATTTAATTTCCTTAAATAACTTTAGGTCAACCGGAAAGAACAATCAAATCACAAGGAAAAGAAAAAACAAAAGAACACAACATGAAAAACATATTCGAAATACTAGAATCGCATGCCTCTTGTATTTGGTATTATTTCCAAAAATAACTAGTATAATGCGGAAAAGAAAAATACTAGTTATACCTTTTAAAAAGACCTCTTGATCTTCTACCGTATTCCTCTTCTAATCCCGGACGTTGTGTGGGCAACGATCTTCTGAGACGAGAACCACCAAGGCACCTTCTTCTTCTTTACAAGGTTCGGCCACCACATGACTCCAAGAAAGGATGAGGTTTGGCCACCACCACCAAGCTCCAAGGGATGCAAGAGCGAAGCCTCCTTTCTCTCCTTTTCTCCAAGCTAGATCCGGCCACCACAAAGACTCCAAGAGAACAAGATGGTTCGGCCACAAGAAGGAGAAGAGAGAAGAGGAAGAGGTCGGCCACCAAGGAAGAGAGGGAGGAAAAGAATAATAGAGTTGTCTTGCATAAAGCCTCCTCTACCCCCTCTTTTATAATCCTTGATCTTGGCAAATAAGGAAATTTAAATAAAAACTTCCTTAATTCTTTTACCATGAAAAGGAAAAATTTATTTAATTAAAAATAATTTTTCTTTTCATTATAACATGGTCGGCCACTTATTTCCCCAAATCAAGGAGAGTTTTAATTAAACAAGAATTAAAATTTCCTAATTTGTTTCTGAAAATTTATAAAAATTTCTCCAATAATTTTATCCCTTCATGATTGGTTTATAAAAAGGAAATTTAATAAATTAAAATCTTTCTTTTTAACATGTGGATAAAAAGAAAGTTATCTCTAAAAATTAAAATCTCTTTTAATCTACAAATAAGGAAAGATATCAAATCTTTTCTTAATCTCTTGTAGAAACTTATAAACGAGAATTTTTAATTTTTAAACTCTCTTTTAAATCATGAACATGGTTAAAAAGGAATGTTTTCTTAAAATTTAAAATCCACCTTTTAATCAACAAATAAGGAAAGATTTCAAATTTTAAACTCTCTTTTAAACATGTAGATGATTTACAAATAAGGAAAGTTTTTACCAAAAATTAAAATCATCCTTTTAATCTACAAATAAGGAAAGAGATTAATCTCTTCTCTTAATCTTTTGTAGAAAGTTATAAAAGGAAATTTTTAATTTTTAAACTCTCTTTTAAAATCATGATATCCACATAAGAAATAATTTTAATAAAAATCCTTTTAATATTCTAGTGGCCGGCCACCTAAGCTTGGGACCCAAGCTTTGGCCGGCCACCTACATGACTCATCCACTTGATCTTGGCCGGCCCTAGCTTGGGTTCCAAGCTAGCTTGGCCGGCCCCATTGGATGGGTAAGAAGTTGGGTATGTGGTGGGTATAAATCTCTATATACAAGAGGCTACGATAGGGACCGAGAGGAGGAATTGGTTTTGGTCTCCCGATAAAATTAAGCATCCCGTGTTCGCCCCGAACACACAACTTAATTTTATCAATAATAATTCATTCCACTAGAGAACTATTATTGAACTACCGCACCAATCCCAAATTACATTTTGGGCTCCTTCTTATTATGAGTGTGTTAGTCTCTCTGTGTTTAAGATGTCGAATGTCCACTAATTAAGTGAGTTACTGACAACTCATTTAATTAATATCTTAGTCCAAAAGTAGTACCACTCAACCTTATCGTCATGTCAGACTAAGTCCACCTGCAGGGTTTAACATGACAATCCTTATGAGCTCCTCTTGGGGACATTCTCAACCTAGATTACTAGGACACAATTTTCTTCTATAATCAACAACACACACTATAAGTGATATCATTTCCCAACTTATCGGGCTTATTGATTTATCGAACTAAATCTCACCCATTGATAAATTAAAGAAATAAATATCAAATATATGTGCTTGTTATTATATTAGGATTAAGAGCACACACTTCCATAATAACTGAAGTTTTTGTTCCTTTATAAAGTCAGTATAAAAGAAACGACCTCTAATGGTCCTACTCAATACACTCTAAGTGTACTAGTGTAATTATATAGTTAAGATAAACTAATATCTAATTATACTACGACCTTCCAATGATTTGTTCCTTTCCATTTTGGGTGTGAGCTACTGTTTATAATTTATAAGGTACTGATAACATGATCCTCTGTGTGTGACACCACACACCATGTTATCTACAATATAAATTAATTGAACAACTACATTTATCATAAATGTAGACATTTGACCAATGTGATTCTTATTTCTAGATAAATGTTTATACCAAAAGCTAGACTTTTAGTATACATCCTAACTAGTGACTTGATACTTTTACTTTAACGTTTCTCCACATCAACCTTGTACTCTTTGAACTAATCAAAGCACTTAGTCTTGTGGCACATTAAGTAAATGTATTTGTATCTTGAATAGTTGTCTATAAAATAGACGAAATATTCGATACTTCCTCTTGTCTGGATAGTCATAGGATCACACAAATCAGGATGAAACAATTCCAACATATCTTTGGCTATATACGCCTTAGACTTAAAAGCTTCTTGGTTATTTTTCCTTCCAAGTAAGACTCGCAGGTTGGAAAGATTTCCACTACTAATGAACCCAAAAGTTCATCGGCTACCAATGAATCCTACTCAAGTTAATATAACCTAGCCTTAGATGCCAAAGATATAATTGGTTCATTTCCGAAGGTTGCTTTCTCTTAAAGTTAGAAGATGTGTTACTAATTTCCATTTGTTGCATCGTGGGAGTTATTGGATTTATAAATTGCCAACCAACGTACCAGAACAGATAACTTCCCTCTTTTTCTTTACCACTTTAAAAGAGGCAGAATATCAAGTTCTTTGAATAGTTTAGAAACTGAAAACTAGTTCTTTCTAAACTTGGTACGTAAAGACAATTACTTAAAATCCATATTTTATTCTTATCAAAGGATAAACATCTCCCACTGCAACAGCTGCCACTTTTATAGCAGTGCTCATGTGGACGGTGTTTTTATTTTCATTTAGTTGTCGGGTTTCCTGGAACCCTGCAATGAATTGCGGACATGATTAATGGCATCTGTATCTACACTTCAGGTTCTAGTAGATAACACCACTAAACATGTTTCAACTAATGAATTAAATACACCTATATTGTTCTTAGTTCTAAGAAGACAGTCTACCTTAATGTCCAAGTCCTATTTCCAATCATTACAATTGAGACTACTAAGTCTTTTCTATAGTATAACAACTAGGGAATTGACAAACATTTTAAATCCTAAGAATCACAAAAATATTTGGTTAAGATCAATTCCTTAAAATCCCATGAATTTTGTATGCCACGATAGTGTGGACGTATACAAGATCAAAGAGGAGATTTTATCCATTAATTTTATTATCTCGTCAACTTTACTTTATGACGAATAAAATTAATAGTTGATTTGTCTTTGATCAAATATTTGGTCAAAACTTTTGAATTTAAAATAACATTGATTCCTCAAATAATACTATTTAAATTCACCAACACCTCAAACACCATGAATTTTACATGCCACGATAGTATGGACGTATACAAAATTTAAACATTTGTAAGAGGAGGGGTTTACCCATTAATTATCTTGTCAATAAATCTTTATGACAAATAAAATTACCTCAAACACCGTGAATTTTGTATGCCACAATAGTGTGGACGTATACAAAATCAAACATTTGTAAGAGGGGTTTTTAATTTTATTATCTTGTCAACCTATTTATTTGACAAATTAATAGTTGGTTTACTTCGGTCACACAAATAATAGCAGTGACTCCGATGGGGAAGATACTATTAGACGTGCCTAAGTGTATACCATTACTTGACACTAAGTCCATTAATAAGATTGTGCCCCTTCCGATGGGGAAGATCACATGCTCTTAATTAACTTCCTATAGTCATCCAAAATGGAAGTTTAATCTAGTGATCCGCAAACAAGCTCATCCGATATGGAGGAAGGCACTCAGAGCCAACACACAAGCTTGTTGCATCACTTATAAACCAGTAATGGAGACCGTGGAATTTATTTAAAAATAAATCCCTCTCCCATTTAGTAAGTGAGGAATTTTGACTATGCTAGGCTACTTAACATGCATACTAACAAGTACACACAACACAACATAAAAAGCAATAAATAGAAAAACTAATTTTCAACTATTATGGCTTTTATCTATTGTTGTCCTTCGTGTGTCGCCAACCCTAGCTACTGCCTTCTTTGGCCACCGCCACCGGGTCTAGTTGTCGCATCCATCTTGCTCCTTGTTCCGTTGCGCCTCTGATCCTCAAAAGGTTCCACGCCTTGCAAGATTCGGTCCGCGACATAAATAGAATTTTACATTTTTCGATCATATATTCCTCGAAGGAATGTACATGTATCTAGATCAAAAAATAAAATCCTAATAAAACTAAATACAGCTCCTGCTGTATTTTATAATACAATCATACACACACAATAAAATGCCCTTGACATGTCCACGGGTCCAATCACACACACAATATCTATAAGTCATAATAGTTGGATCCTGCATCCACAAAGTTAGCACATCCTACTATTATCCTGCCTAAATTATGTATGACATGTGCATAATTAAACTAATACCAAATACACAGAGACAAAACCCTAGCTCTAATACCAATTGTTGGTTGCTACTCGGAAAACCTAACGGTTCCACTGTACAAAAATTTTGTACAAAGGTCTGAACATTTTCCTAGCTACCATGTGTTCTTTTAAATTAAACTTGGATCGCCTGCGGAACTTAACACGTTTGATCCGAAATTTAATTTATTTGTTCTTTTAGGTTTAGACTTGGATCTCCTGCGGAACTTAACACGTTCGATCCAAATCACCTAGGTTATTAATTCCATTAAATATTAATTTCCAAAATTGGCTTTCAGGACTGCATGGTGAGGCACATGACCTTCTTAGATATGGGAACAACCACCACCGCCTAGACAAAGCCTTTTAAGGAAAGCTAATATTTAATTTCATTAAATAACTTTAGGTCAACCAAAAAGAACAATCAAATCACAAGGAAAAGAAAAACAAAAGAACACAACATCGAAAACAAATTCGAAATACTAGAATCGCATGCCTCTTGTATTTGATATTTTTAAAAAGAAATAAAACTAGTATGATGCGGAAATTAAATACTAGTATACCTTTTCTTTTGTAAGCAAAAACCTCTAGGTCTTCTACCGTATTCCTCTTCTAAGCTCGGACGTTGTGTGGGCAACGATTTTCCGAGATGAGAAACCACCAAAGCACCTTCTTCTCCTCCTTGCAAGGTTCGGCCAAAACAAGAGCACCTCCAAGGATGAAGAGATTTAACCACCACCAATGCTCTAAGGGATGCTAGAAAAGATACTTCTTTTCTCTCCTTCTTCTCCTTCTTAGATCCGGCCACCAAAGTTATCTCCACCAAGAGAAGGTTTCGGCCACACAAAGGAGAGGAGAGGAAAAGGAGGGGCCGACCACACCCAAGGAGAAAAGAGAGGAAAAATAGAATAGAGTCGTTCACCATGAAGCCTCCTCTACCCCCTCTTTTATAATCCTTGGTCTTGGCAAATAAGGAAAATTTAATAAAAACTTTCTTAATTCTTTTGCCATTGAAAAAGAAAATTTATTTAATTAAAAATAATTTTCTTCTCATCAATTATAATGGTCGGCCATATTAAAGGTACAAACAAGGAGAGTTTTAATTAATTAAAACTTCCTAATTTGTCTCCAGAAATTTATAAAAAATTTCTCCAATAATTTTCATCCCTTCATGATTGGTTAATAAAAAGAAAATTTTATAAATTAAAATCTTTCTTTTAAACATGTGGATAAAAAGAAAGTTATCTCTAAAAATTAAAATCTCTTTTAATCTACAAATAAGGAAAGATATCAAATCTTTTCTTAATCTCTTGTAGAAACTTATAAAAGAGAATATTTAATTTTTAAACTCTCTTTTAAATCATGAACATGGTTAAAAAGGAATGTTTTCTTAAAATTTAAAATTCACCTTTTAATCAACAAATAAGGAAATATTTCAAATTTTAAACTCTCTTTTAAACATGTAGATGATTTACAAATAAGGAAAGTTTTTACCAAAAATTAAAACCATCCTTTTAATAAATAAGGAAAGAGATTAATCTCTTCTCTTAATCTTTTGTAGAAAGCTATAAAAGGAAATTTTTAATTTTTAAACTCTCTTTTAAAAACATGATATCCACATAAGAAATAATTTTAATAAAAAACCTTTTTAATATTCTAGTGGCCGGCCACCTAAGCTTGGGACCCAAGCTTTGGCCGGCCACCAACTTGGCTCATCCACTTGGTCTTGGCCGGCCCTAGCTTGGGTTCCAAGCTAGCTTGGTCGGCCCCATTGGATGGGTAAGAAGGTGGGTATGTAGTGGGTATAAATCTCTATATACAAGAGGCTACGATAGGGACCAAGAGGAGGAATTGGTTTTGGTCTCCCGATGAAATTAAGCATCCCGTGTTCGCCCCGAACACACAACTTAATTTCATCAATAATAATTCATTCCACTAAAGAACTATTATTGAACTACCGCACCAATCCCAAATTATATTTTGGGCTCCTTCTTATTATGAGTGTGTTAGTCTCCCTGTGTTTAAGATGTCGAATGTCCACTAATTAAATGAGTTACTGACAACTCACTTAATTAATATCTTAGTCCAAGAGTAGTACCACTCAACCTTATCATCATGTCGGACTAAGTCCACCTGCAGGGTTTAACATGACAATCCTTATGAGCTCCTCTTAGGGACAATATCAACCTAGATCACTGGGACACAATTTCCTTCTATAATCAACAACACACACTATAAGTGATATCATTTCCCAACTTATCGGGCTTATTGATTTATCGAACTAAATCTCACCCATTGATAAATTAAAGAAATAAATATCAAATATATGTGCTTGTTATTATATTAGGATTAAGAGCACACACTTCCATAATAACTGAGGTCTTTGTTCCTTTATAAAGTCAGTATAAAAGAAACGACCTTTAATGGTCCTACTTAATACACTCTAAGTGTACTAGTGTAATTATATAGTTAAGATAAACTAATATCTAATTACACTACGACCTTCCAATGGTTTGTTCCTTTCCATCTTGGTCGTGAGCTACTGTTTATAATTTATAAGGTACTGATAACATGATCCTCTGTGTGTGACACCACACACCATGTTATCTACAATATAAACTAATTGAACAACTACATTTATCATAAATGTAGACATTTGACCAATATGATTCTTATTTCTAGATAAATGTTTATACCAAAAGCTAGGCTTTTAGTATACATCCTAACAACTTCAAGGCATGACTCTAGGATTTTTGAACTACATAAATCATGAATAACATCTTAATAACATCATATCACATATTAGGTATCATGAGAGAAAACATAAGCTAGAGAAATTTGAGTTTAAACTTCTCTAGGCCTCTTAATCCTTCTTGGCCGAAACTTCAAGAGTAGATTCCTAGGTTTTTGTTAAGCAACATAAGGACCACAACAAAGAAAACTACTTGTACTGCAGGTGAGGGGAATACTTACATCCTCTTGCTTGGTTTACTAAGAGAATACCCTTGGTGAAGAAGAAGACGAAGACCCTTTTCGCTTCTAGAATTCCCTTTTCCTTATTTCTTTTTTTTTGTAATAAGAGTATGCTTCAAGAACTTCTCTTTGTGAAGTTTTCTTAGGGAGAAAACCCTTAGCTTGAATTCGGCAATGGGAGAGAGGAGCTTGAAGTTTTCGGTGGAGGAGGAAGAAGGAAAAGAATAGCTTTTCTTTCCCTTTCTTCTATTTATTCTCCATGAAAGGGAGAAGGGAAAAACACTTTTTCATTCTTCCTTTCATTCATTCTAAATGAAGGGAGAAGGGAAAATGAACTCTTCATGCTAAGTGAAGGGGAGAAAGAAAAGACAAACTTTTCTGCTAAGTGAAGGGAGAAAGGTGTCCCTTCACCATCTTTACCCTTAACTACAATTTCCCTTTCCTTCCTACCAATACTTTCCCCTGGGCTATTGGTTACCCCATACTACTTAAAACTTGCCACTTGTTAAGCGGTTCAAGGTTCAAACCTTAACCACTCTTCTTTTCTTTTTTTTTCTTTCTTTTCTTTTTGGTTCAATTTTCTCTTATTCTTAAAAGAAATTCATATGAAATTGCTGGGCGTTACATGCTGTGGTCGTGTTGTGCCTGTGATGGCCAGCTACGAGCGACAGAGGGAAGTCGATGGCGTGGCCTCAGAGTGAAAGAGGGAGAGAGAGGGAGAGGTGGCATCTAGCTGATGAAGGCGACGGCGGCATGCATGAGGTGGTGGCGTTCCTTCGGCAGGAGAGAGAGCGGTGACGAACCAAAACCCCTTTCCCAGGCTCCCTTTCCCACCTCTTAATCCCTAAATAATGTAATGACCAAATTGCCCCTCCCCCCTCCTAATTCTCACTCTGCCCTTAAGACATATCCACATGAATCAACACTGTCTTCGATTTGAACAATAAAGAAGCATTGATTCTTCCGTGTAGGGTGGTAGCACACCTGGAATGCTTTGATTCCTTTTCCGATCTTCTTCGCAGGTTTCAGGTGGCTTTTCTTCAGTAGGTTCAGCAATACCTGGTGCTCGTATTACAACCAGAGAAAGAGAAAAAAAGATAGTATCGTGAGTTTAACAACCACATTAATTGTTGCCATAAAATAAGAAAAGGATTACAAAAACCTAAATCCAAAAGGAGAAATCTTTGTCGAAGGTTAACAAAACTCACCTTGTTGAGATTCATATTGGGAGACCACGACTTGATTCTTGCTCTACCATTGTTCGATCTGGTCTGGTTCTCTTCCTCTTGCCTCCAACTTTCCTCTAACTTCTTTCGTTTGCTTGACTCCATTGGGATGTTCATCAACTTTCGAGCATTATCCAACTTGTGTCTCTTTGAATTAGGTTCTTCCTCGTGTCGGTTCTCTCTTCCTCATTTTGGCGCATTGCAACCGCACTAGCGCGCCACCTTGTTTGAGGCAAATTTGTCTTTAACTAGCAACTGGGGGTGGTTCTCCATTAGCTCTTCTGCCATGTTCAAAAGAAGAAAAAAAGGAGAGGGAAATGAAACCCTAATCATGACTATAATAAAAATGCTAAGTTTGAACAAGAGTAATATAATAAAATGTTAATCTAGGTTATACAGTAATACCTCTCTACATAAATAAGTGTTTGTTGTATTAATTAAGTTGAATCAAAGAACATTAGGTTATGTTTTATTTGTTATAACCTTAGTTATGTTATTATTAAGTCACATAATTAAGGTTATACATGATAACTTGAACCAAATATACCCTTAAAATTTAGGGTATAATATTTAGACTAAAAAAGTTACACATGGTAGTCACAGGTTGTGCAACATATCATTCCTCTCTCTCTTTCTCTCTATATATAATTGTTATAATTTAATTATAGAAGAAGAGAGAACTGAGAGAAAATTATCTTATTCATCATTTCCCCTATTTATAGGATAGATAGAGTGGTATAGAAATGAAAGAATACAATGATTCGTCAATAAACAATCAAATCAATCATCTATTATAACACTCCCCCTTAAATGATTGATGGGGAATCCAAGGGTTGTTTCGTTAAAACCTTATCAGTAAAATCCAGTGGAAAAAACCTGAACGAAAGAAAAAGAGTACAATAATAGATACTCCCCTTGATTTCAATCAGTATAGATCTTTTAATTAATGCATCCCTATCTCGTGCACCAATTTTTTAATGTTGACATTGACAATACTTTTGTAAATAAACCAGCTACATTATTGTTAGAACAAATTTGTTGGACATCGTATCATCTTCCTTCTAAAGTTTATGTGTGTAAAGATTTTTAGTGAAATATATTTTGTTTTATCCCCTTTAATATAATCTTCCTTTAGTTGTGCAATGCAGACACCATTATCTTCTAATATAGTCATTAGACTATATTTAGTTATTGTTAGTCTACATGATTCTTGAACATGTAGTGTCATAAATCTCAACCATATACATTCTCGACTTAGTTCATGCATTATAATAATTTCAAAGTGATTTGATGATGTCGCTATTAATATTTGTTTTGTTGACTTTCATGATATAATAATGTTTCCTCGTTTAAACACATAACTTGTTTAAAATCTAGCTTTATGTGGATTTGAAAGATAACTTGCATTTGCATATCCTACTAAAGATGAATTTGATTTTATCAAATAAAATAACCCCATATTATTTATACCACAAAGATAATGCAATATGTGATGCACATCATTCCAATATCTTTCGGTTGGAGAAGAGTTATATCTTGCTATAAGGTTAACAAAAAATGTAATATTTGGGCGAATGCAATTGGTGAGATATAATAATGCACCAATTGAACTAAGATATGATACTTCTAAACAAAAGATATTTTTCCCATCTTCGAGTGGATGAAAATGATCTTTCTTAGTATCAAATTATCGAACAACCATTGGCGAAGGCACTGTATGTGCTTTATCCATATAAAAGCACTTTAATATCTTTTTGTGTATGACGACTGATGAGCATATATTCTTTCTGGTAAATATTCAATTTGTAATCCAAGATAGAATTTTGTCTTCCTAATATATTTTAAAAATAATTGGTAGTCTTGTTGAACTCTTCGGGAGTCCCTATAAGATTTAGTCATTTAGATCATCAACATATACATTTATTATTGCAAAATCTTTGTCCTATCAGGACAAACAGTTGGCTAGTGCATGGTGGTGTTACCATCATGAGATCTGAGGGTTAAATCCTAGCTAGTAGCTGAATACCTGCCTTTCCCTATGTGCTATTCAACTGTCTAAGGTATTAGCCACATGTGATTTATCTCTTCCGTGTTGGCCTGGAAACGGGTTGGCAAAGTTGTTGGGGGCGAACAAATCACCTTTTTGCCACCATGATTGTAAAACCTTCTTCTATCCTTTTTGTAAAAATGCACGAACAAATAACGTTATCTGTATACCCTTCTTGTAATAAGTATTCATTTATGTGATTGTATCATATACGCCTTGATTACTTTAATCCATATTGTTTGTCCCTTTGGAGGCCGGCAAGAAGGGAGGGGTGAATTACCCTGAAAAAATAAATCAACCATTTCTTGACTTATAACTAAATTAAAAATACATGTAATTAAACATGAAATAAAGGAGTTACTTGGTTTGCAATCAGAAGATTGCTAATCCAAGGAGAATGAAGCGCACTATCTGAAGATCTCCTTCGGGCGGAGTAGCCTCTTACAGCGTTAACAACACACAAAGAAAAGTAGAACAAATAGAAATGGATTACAAGTTGTTGTTGAGCTTCTTGGACCAAGGCTATATTTATATCCTTGGTCGGAGCGTCTGGAAGGGTTTCAAGCGTCTGAGAGAGGATACAACTTTATCCCTTTTCGCATAGATCGCGTTTGACCGCGATCTGGATAAAATTCAAGTCCGGGCACCCGGACCAAGAAAGTCAATAGTGTTGACTTTTTCAGTCCGGACCCTTTGATCTAGTTCAGCTCGCTTTGATCCGGGTCTTCTGCTCCAACTCCGCTTGCTTGGGTGATCTCGGCCATCCGGAAAAGGGCTCACCCGAACCCAAGTTCCGGCCTTCTCCTCGAGTAGCCTTCCTCTCGATTTCTCATTCATTGAACGTCGCGTACGTTCTTCTCGTCCATCGGTGTACTCTTCCGCGATACCTCGTCCCTCGGACGTACCGAGCCCGTCAGCTCTCTCCTCGTGCCATCCTTCTCGCTAGCTGCGTCTTCCGCTCGACTTCCTATGCTCCTAAGCTCCTGCACACTTAGACACATGGGTTAAACCAAACAGGACCTAACTTAACTTATTTGATCACATCAAAATACCTTGGGGTTCTAATAATCTCCCTCTTTTTGATATGAGCAACCCAAGTTAAGCTAGGGTAAACAAATGCAATGTAAAAATGATTAATTTTGCAAATAAGTGCAAAAAAGATTTTTCAATTTAAAAAATTAGATTATACCATACCTCCCCCTAGACTTAATATCCTTCTCCCCCTTTGATCACGTAAAAAAAATGGGGTTTCTTAACAAGTCTAAGGTTAACTTTTAAAAAAAAAATTACAATAAATTAGAAATTTTTTTAAAAAAAATTAAGTGAGAAAATTTTCAGGCAGAAAAATTTCTAATTAAGAAATTTTTTAATTTTATAAGTTAAAAATAAAATTTTTTTGCAACGGAATAAATAACTTAAAAAAAATATTTTTAACAGAAATAATTTAAATATTGAGTTTTTCTAAGTGAAATTTTTAGAAGAAATTTTAATAAGTGTTAAACCATTGACAAATATTGAAAACAATTAACTATTTTATGCTTATCAGTTTGTCAATTAAATATTTAATTCAGAAATCGGCTTCTAGGCTGTGGCGAGGTACTATGCCTTCTTGGTTATTGGATCATCAACCACTTCTAGACAAAACCTTTTAATGAATTTAAATATTCAATTTTCTACCTGAAAGCCCTAAGTCTTAATTATTATTTTAATTTAAACACGTTTTTGGAATCCAATAGAGGTTCCTTCCTACAGGGTTAATCAGATATTTTCTAGGTACATAAGTTTTTTATATTTTTCTGATATGACTTTTGTGAAACCTATAGTACCAGTTTAATTCTCTATAGTTTCTAAAAGCAGAAATATTTGAATAAGTAGAATTTCTCAAGTTTTCTATTTCTTCTTTTAATTTATCATTTTCAAGTCTTACTTTATCAAAATCTTCTATCAGACATGATTTTGCTAAAATTCTTTTTATTTCTAAGTTTTCATTCTTTAATTTATTATTTTTACTTTTAAATTTGTACATAGATTTTGCCATAGCTTTGATACCATAATAAAGTTGATCAGGAGATAAGAGGCATACCTCACTTATCATATCAGACTTGAAGCCTAACTCTCCCCCTACTTTGCTGCATTCATCTGAAGTCACTCTCCCTTCATCGATGCTGACTTCTGATGTACTTTGTCCTTCATAGCTCGCCATCAGTGCTAGTCCGACATATTCTTGTATTTTGGACTCAGATGATGAACTGTCGTCCCAAGTAGTTTTCAAATTCTTGTGCTTCTTGGGTATCTTGATTTTATCCTTCTTGAGTTCTGGGCAATCCTCTTTTAAGTGTCCTTCCTTTTGACATTGGTAGCAACGAACCCTTCTTCTATTTCTTGGATTTTTCTTATTATGCATTTCTTTAAATTTATTAGATTTAAAGAATTTTTTGAAATTCCTTACCATATAAGCTTCTTGATCTTCTTCTGAGTCTGACTCGGGTTCATCCTTCTTAGTTGCAGTTAGCGCCATAATCTGACTTGATTCTTTTGTTGTCCATGCACATCTGGTTTCATGTAATTCTAAAGTGGAAAAAAGTTCCTCTAGAGTACTTACCTCCAGGTCCTTTGAGATGTAGTAGACGTCGATTATTAAGGTCCAATCTGGAGTCCTGGGAAAGACATTGAGTGCATAGCGTTGTTAGGACCAAAAGTAGCTAGAGGGGGGGGTGAATAGCTTGTCGTGTTCGCTCGGTGCGCTTCGTTGCTTGGCGTTGCTTGTTTCTTCTTGGATGTGCAGCGGAAAATACAGAAACAAACACAAAACGCTAACACTAGGATTTTACTTGGTATCCACCTCACAAGAGGTGACTAATCCAAGGATCCACACCAACGCACACACCCTCCACTATGAATAACACTCCTTTATGGTAACTACCAAAGGCGGAGAAGCCCTACAACACTCTCAATACAAGAGGAAGAAAGGGAAATACAAGTTAAGCAAAAGCTTACAAGATGTGCAGTAAAAACCCTAACCCTAACTTCTTCCTCTTGCAATAGATCCGCCTCTTGACTTGGAAAGCCTCCAAGAACCTTCAAGAACTGACGATCACGTGCTTTTAGAGAGCTGTGGAGGAGCTGGAATGAATCTGAGAAGAGCTCGTAAAGAGATGCCGAAGACCACGCTCGCGCGGCTTTAAACCCGCGCCAGCGGTCGGATCCCGATCGATTCGAATGTCCGAATCGATCGGGAGGCTGGATCGATCCACGGATCGATTGAGGCCTTTACGCGAAAGCGCTGGATCGATCCACGGATCGATTCGCTGTGCGGCGACATCGTCCGTCGATCGGTGATCGATCGGGACCTCTGAATCGATCACGGATCGATCCGAGCTTCTGATTGGGAAGAATGCGGATCGATCCGCGATCGATCCACGGCTGATCGATCCACGGATCGATCCGACGCTGATTTTGCCCAAAACCAAGTCCTAAACCTCCCTAACCAACATCCGGTCAAACTTGACCTGTTGGTACATCATGCCTCGCATCTGGTCACTCCCTTGACCTGCCAGGACTCCCCACCAAGTGTCCGGTCAATCCCTTTGACCCACTTGGACTTTTACTCGTCGTGCCAAGTATCTGGTCACTCCATTGACCTACTTGGACTTCCCCCAGATGTCTGGCCAACCTTGACCCATCTGGACTTCCTTCTTTGCCAAGTATCCAGTCAATCCCTTTGACCTACTTGGACTTCCCAACACCAGATGTCCGATCATCCTTGATCCATCTGGATTTCCTTCCTTGCCAAGTATCCAGTCAATCCCTTTGACCTACTTGGACTTCCCAACACCAGATGTCCGATCATCCTTGATCCATCTGGATTTCCTTCCTTGCCTGGCTTCACTCACCAGGATTTCCTTCTGCCTAGCTTCACTCACTAGGACTTTCACCTGGCTTCACTCACCAGGATTTCCTTCTGCCTAGCTTCACTCACTAGGACTTCCACCTGGCTTCCCTTACCAGGATTTCCTTCTAGCCTCAGGACTTTCTTCCCTGGCTTCACTCACCAGATTTCCTACGCCTAGCTTCACTCACTAGGACTTCCATCCGCCTAACTGCCGGTTAGGACTTCCCAGTCAAGTATCCAGTCAACCTTGACCTACTTGACTCTTCTTCAATCAATATCTTATTGTCAAACATCTAAACCCTAACCAAGACTCAGCTTGGTTAACCAGGTCACCCTTGACCTGAGGGATATTGCACCAACAATCTCCCCCTTTTTGATGTTTGACAATACCACAAAAACACTTACAATCCCACATGTAAGTTAGGCTAATCCTATAGCCTCCTTCTTCATGCCACTAGGTAATGAACCCATAAATTAAGCTTTCCATTCTCCCCCTAAGAGGGCAAACTCCCTCTAGGTAATGAAAACCTAACTTACTTCCTTTCATTCTCCCCCTATTGGCACACATCAACTCCTTACAAAAAAAACATCAACCTATGCTCCAATTTTGGGCACTCTTCAACAACTCCATTTGTTGAAGACTCTCCCCTTGAAGAGTTGCTCATCGTGATCACAATTTCACTCATTGTGATCAACTCAATATTGAAGGTCCCATACCCTTCATTATCCTTAACTTCTCCCTCAATGTTGACAAATACCCAACCTTGAGCATTTTCAACCACTTGAGTTGCCACTTGAAATGATGAGGATATCCACTCCCCATTTATCCCCATTTCAAGTTTAAATGCTCAACCTTGAGCAAGTTCACAACAGAAGGTTAACCACCTTCCAAGGTTCATGAAAAATAATTTTCATGTCTTTAAAGAGTACCTCCCCCTAAAGACATGGTGGTAACTTCTGTCATTGCACCAACAATGACTTGGAATCCCTAAACCTTTAGGAAACCCAGATTTAGAAGTTTTGAGGTTCAAATGTTCAAAATTTGAAACAAACCTCAACCTAAACGTCAACTTAGCCTTCCTTTACCATTCCATCCTTGTTTTCAACACGAAAACACCCTTTTTATGTATACAAATGTATTTTAAAGGGTTTGGAATGGTTACCTAGACTAAAATAGGTTCAAAGTACTGAAATCAGGCTTTCCCAGCCAAAATCAGCAACTTGGATCGATTGGAGTTGGGTTCCAATCGATTGAACCTCTCTGAATCGATCCACTGATCGATTCACCGATCGATCGGCTGATCGATCCGCGAACTTTCTGCTCGCGGGAAATGCCTTCTGAATCGATCCATGGATCGATTCAGAACTCAATCGATCCATGGATCGATCGAGACTCCTGATTCTGAAATTCCATTTCAGTCAACTTCGAAACCCTAGAAAATTCTACAAAATCCAAAAATTATGAAATTTCGTGTAGACATTGTTTAGGGCATATATTATCAAGAAAAAATAGTTTTCTATGAAAATACATCATATTTTCAAAGATTGACACAAACTTGAAAACTTGCAAAAACTTTAGTGTTTTCTTCAAGTTTGTGTCTAACTATTCAATGGTGATTACTATCAAAAGATAGCCTTCACCAAGGTTTTCCAAAAACATTTTAAAAACATTTTCAAAACCAATATCCCATCATGTTCCTTGGGCATAATGCACATGACTTGTACATTAGCTTTCCCAATGATGGGAAAACACATAACTATGTGTTTTGATGAACCTAAAACTCAAAAGAATGCACTAAATCAACATCTTGAGTTTTGTTCATCATCCTAACATCTCACTTGTACCTAATGTGCACTAAAGCACATACAAGTCACCTTATAGTCTTTGTGAGATGTAGAGATTGGTTTTGCCCTAATCTAGGGATCATGCATACTATCTAGGCATTTTGGAGATATTAAACACCCACCTAGGATGTCACTTGATAATAAGTGTTGGTAAATGCCTTTTGTCCTTGATTACAAGAAATTAAACTTAATGCATGATAATGTTATGGCATACATCAAAAGGAAATAACTTTCAAAAGAAAATATCCTATAACTACATGATGTATGAATGTCATGACATGGTATTTTTGTATTTTTCATAATAAGTCATGAATGCAAAAGTAGACATGATGTCATGGCATATGATGGGCAAACAATCATGGCAAGATTTAGCATAAATAAAATATACCTAGATTAACTATCTAAGTATCCTTAAAACCTTAGCTAAACTTACAACTTAAACCTAGATTGCCCTTAAGTGCGTCAAGAAAACGCCAAAACCTAAATTGGCATTTCTAATTCCCTTGATTAATTTATGCCAATTGAAATTAAGCATATTCCTCAAATGTTGGCATATTTCATTTTTCCACAAGAGTAGCACTTTAAGGTTAAGGCCCGGATTGCCTTAAATTTCCTAAGAACATACCAAAATCCCAACTTGGTAGCTCTTATGAATTTCCCAATGTGTGCCTTTTAAGATTAAAATCAAATTTTCACCACTAGGCACATTTTACTCTTTCAAGGAGTAAATAATAGTTCCATTTCATTTTCAAAGGTTAACAAAAACCTTGAAAATGCTCCTTGAGTGTCAATTTCCTCAAAGTTGGGTTAACTACCCTTCTAATTGGAGTTGACACTCTCTAACCCATTTATGGGGTAGAGAAGATGCTCCTAGGAACCCAACACCTATTGGTGCTCCTTGGATGCTCTAGGTATTCACTAGGGATAACTTCCCTAGATACCTTCCTAGTGACCTTGTTTGGCTTCTTAGAAGCCTTGGTCACATTTTCTAAGTCAACTCTAGGGATAGCCTCCCTTGTGACCTTGTTGGTGACTTTCTTAGACTTCTTAGAAGTCTTAGTCACTTTGGTTGCAAAAATACTCTTAGGGATGACTTCCCTAGTATTCTTGACTTGACCACTAAACCTAGGGTTTGTTCCATAACTGTATGGAACCCTATGATAACTAGGCACATCCTTCTTAGCCTTTGGTTTGTATCCCAAACCTCTATGGCTATTTGATGGCTTTGACTTTCCTAGCCCTAGGTTTTGCTCATTTTGCCCTTTTAGGATATTTTCCATCCTTTTTAGGGTCTTTTCCATTTTATCAAGTCTTGATCTCAAGACTTGATTTTCTATCATTAAATCCTTAGTATTTGGTTTTTCATTAAGTCCATGAGCATTTTGGTTTCTAGGCTTGTATCTAAAATCCTTAGAGTTATTGCCTAGACTTTTACCTACATTCCTAACCCTAGGAGTAGTAGTTTTGGCATGTAGGGCCACATGCTTTTCCTTAAAGCCCTCATGCTTCCTATTCTTATGGTAAATTGCATTAAAATGATAAAAATTAGAATTATCATGCTTTTTACCGTAATGTAAAGGAGTAGGCTCAATAAATGTTACCTTCTTCTTTACCTTGGAGGCTCCCCCTTGACTAGTGCCTCCTTGAGCCTTGACCCTCTTCTTCCCCTTGGGGCATTGACTACGATAATGCCCCTTTTGATTGCAAGAGAAGCATATAATATGCTCCTTGCTCTTCTTTGTGTTGGGGATGGTCTCCTTGGGCTTCACCTTGCCCTTTTGTGCCACTTGGCCCTTCTTCTTGGTTAATTTAGGGCACTTGCTCTTGTAGTGCCCATGTTCCCTACATTCAAAGCATATAATATGATTTTTATTATTAATTGAAATATTTATACCTTTGCTTGTAGGAGTGACATCTTTTTCTTTGGATCCGGAGGTAGAAGCTTCCTCTTGATCGGACCTTGATTCTCCTCCATTTGATTTTTCTTGACTTGTGGAGGTAGAAGCTTCTTCCTCCTCTTCTTCTCTTGACCCGGATGTAGAGGCTTCTCCTTCTTCTTGATCCGGTGTCACCAAGGATTGCTCCCCCTCAATCCTAGAGGTGGAGGCTTCATCATCTTGAATATGAAACAAGGAATATGCTCCCTCCTTGTTCCCTTCGTTGCATTCCCTTGAGGATGAAGCTTCTTGGATTTCCTCTTCTTCGGAGGTTGAGCATCTCTCAACCTCGGAATCCTCCTCTTGGTCTTGCTCCAAAGAGTCTCCCTCTCTGGATTCTTCTTGATCTCGTACAGTGGAGGGGATCTCTTCATGAAGCTTGGCCAATTTGCTCCATAAGTCCTTTGCATCTTCAAATTCTCCAATTTTGCAAAGGATGGTGCTTGGCAATAAATTGACCAATAGCTTGGTCACTTTGTCATTTGCCTCGCACCTTTGGACTTGCTCCGGGCTCCATTTGCTTTTCTTTAGAACTTTGCCCTTTGAATTTCTTGGAGCCTTGAAGCCTTCCATTAGAGCAAACCATTGCTCTATCTCCATCATAAGAAAATTTTCGATTCTTGATCTCCAAGAATCAAAACTTGTAGAAGTGTATGGTGGAGCTACCCTTGTGTCAAATCCAAGTCCATCTTGGAATTGCATCTTGAAGTTGAGCTTGATAAAATCTTGCACTTGAAGAAATCGCTTCAACTTCTTCACCCTCTAGCTTTTCTTGTTATGCTTGACCCTTCCGGCGATGATTCCGGTGAAGAGCGGCCTTGCTCTGATACCACTTGTTAGGACCAAAAGTAGCTAGAGGGGGGGTGAATAGCTTGTCGCGTTCGCTCGGTGCGCTTCGTTGCTTGGCGTTGCTTGTTTCTTCTTGGATGTGCAGCGGAAAATACAGAAACAAACACAAAACGCTAACACTAGGATTTTACTTGGTATCCACCTCACAAGAGGTGACTAATCCAAGGATCCACACCAACGCACACACCCTCCACTATGAATAACACTCCTTTATGGTAACTACCAAAGGCGGAGAAGCCCTACAACACTCTCAATACAAGAGGAAGAAAGGGAAATACAAGTTAAGCAAAAGCTTACAAGATGTGCAGTAAAAACCCTAACCCTAACTTCTTCCTCTTGCAATAGATCCGCCTCTTGACTTGGAAAGCCTCCAAGAACCTTCAAGAACTGGCGATCACGTGCTTGTAGAGAGCTGTGGAGGAGCTGGAATGAATCTGAGAAGAGCTCGTGAAGAGATGCCGAAGACCACGCTCGCCTGCGGCTTTAAACCCGACGCAGCGGTGCCCGATCGATTCGAATGTTCCGAATCGATCGGGGCTGGATCGATCACGGATCGATTCAGAGCGCCACTGTCCCAGCAGCGCGGATCGATCCACGGATCGATTCGGCTATGCGCGGCGATCGTCGATCGATCGGTGATCGATCGGGACCTCTGAATCGATCCGGATCGATCCGAGCTTCTGACCGGAAGAATGCGGATCGATCCAGCGATCGATCCAGCGTCTGATCGATCCAGATCTCGGATTTTGCCCAAAACCAAGTCCTAAACCTCTAACCAACATCCGGTCAAACTTGACTTGGTACATCATGCCTCGCATCTGGTCACTCCCTTGACTGCCGGACCTCACCAAGTGTCGGTCAATCCTTTGACCCACTTGGACTTTTACTCGTCAGTATCTGGTCACTCCATTGACCTACTTGGACTTCCCAGATGTTCGGCCAACCTTGACCCATCTGGACTTCCTTCTTTGCCAAGTATCCGGTCAATCCCTTTGACCTACTTGGACTTCCCAACACGGATGTCCGATCATCCTTGATCCATCTGGTTTCCTTCCTTGCCAAGTATCCGGTCAATCCTGACCTACTTGGACTTCCCAACACCGGATGTCCGATCATCCTTGATCCATCCGGATTTCTTCCTTGCCGGCTTCACTCACGGTTTTCATCCGCTAGCTTCACTCACTAGGACTTTCACGGCTTCATTCAGGATTTCCTTCCGCCTAGCTTCACTCACTAGGACTTTCACCTGGCTTCACTCACCAGGATTTCCTTCTGCCTAGCATCACTCACTAGGACTTTCACCTGGCTTCACTCACCAGGATTTCCTTCTGCCTAGCTTCACTCACTAGGACTTCCATCTGCCTAACTTGCCAGTTAGGACTTCCCAGTCAAGTATCCAGTCAACCTTGACCTACTTGACTCTTCTTCAATCAATATCTTATTGTCAAACATCTAAACCCTAACCAAGACTCAGCTTGGTTAACCAGGTCACCCTTGACCTGAGGGATATTGCACCAACAATCTCCCCCTTTTTGATGTTTGACAATACCACAAAAACACTTACAATCCCACATGTAAGTTAGGCTAATCCTATAGCCTCCTTCTTCATGCCACTAGGTAATGAACCCATAAATTAAGCTTTCCATTCTTCCCCTAAGAGGGCAAACTCCCTCTAGGTAATGAAAACCTAACTTACTTCCTTTCATTCTCCCCCTATTGGCACACATCAACTCCTTACAAAAAAAACATCAACCTATGCTCCAATTTTGGGCACTCTTCAACAACTCCATTTGTTGAAGACTCTCCCCTTGAAGAGTTGCTCATCGTGATCACAATTTCACTCATTGTGATCAACTCAATATTGAAGGTCCCATACCCTTCATTATCCTTAACTTCTCCCTCAATGTTGACAAATACCCAACCTTGAGCATTTTCAACCACTTGAGTTGCCACTTGAAATGATGAGGATATCCACTCCCCATTTATCCCCATTTCAAGTTTAAATGCTCAACCTTGAGCAAGTTCACAACAGAAGGTTAACCACCTTCCAAGGTTCATGAAAAATAATTTTCATGTCTTTAAAGAGTACCTCCCCCTAAAGACATGGTGGTAACTTCTGTCATTGCACCAACAATGACTTGGAATCCCTAAACCTTTAGGAAACCCAGATTTAGAAGTTTTGAGGTTCAAATGTTCAAAATTTGAAACAAACCTCAACCTAAACGTCAACTTAGCCTTCCTTTACCATTCCATCCTTGTTTTCAACACGAAAACACCCTTTTTATGTATACAAATGTATTTTAAAGGGTTTGGAATGGTTACCTAGACTAAAATAGGTTCAAAATCTTGAAATCAGGCTTTCCCAGCCAAATCAGCAACTTGGATCGATTGGAGTTGGGTTCCAATCGATTGAACCTCTCGAATCGATCCACCGATCGATTCAGACCCGATCGATCGGTTGATCGATCCATGGCTCGCTTGGAATGCCCGAATCGATCCATGGATCGATTCAGAACTCAATCGATCCATGGATCGATCGAGACTTGAGATTGCTGAAATTCCATTTCGGTCAACGAAACCCTAGAAAATTCTACAAAATCCAAAATTATGAAATTTCGTGTAGACATTGTTTAGGGCATATATTATCAAGGAAAAATAGTTTTCTATGAAAATACATCATATTTTCAAAGATTGACACAAACTTGAAAACTTGCAAAAACTTTAGTGTTTTCTTCAAGTTTGTGTCTAACTATTCAATGGTGATTACTATCAAAAGATAGCCTTCACCAAGGTTTTCCAAAAACATTTTAAAAACATTTTCAAAACCAATATCCCATCATGTTCCTTGGGCATAATGCACATGACTTGTACATTAGCTTTCCCAATGATGGGAAAACACATAACTATGTGTTTTGATGAACCTAAAACTCAAAAGAATGCACTAAATCAACATCTTGAGTTTTGTTCATCATCCTAACATCTCACTTGTACCTAATGTGCACTAAAGCACATACAAGTCACCTTATAGTCTTTGTGAGATGTAGAGATTGGTTTTGCCCTAATCTAGGGATCATGCATACTATCTAGGCATTTTGGAGATATTAAACACCCACCTAGGATGTCACTTGATAATAAGTGTTGGTAAATGCCTTTTGTCCTTGATTACAAGAAATTAAACTTAATGCATGATAATGTTATGGCATACATCAAAAGGAAATAACTTTCAAAAGAAAATATCCTATAACTACATGATGTATGAATGTCATGACATGGTATTTTTGTATTTTTCATAATAAGTCATGAATGCAAAAGTAGACATGATGTCATGGCATATGATGGGCAAACAATCATGGCAAGATTTAGCATAAATAAAATATACCTAGATTAACTATCTAAGTATCCTTAAAACCTTAGCTAAACTTACAACTTAAACCTAGATTGCCCTTAAGTGCGTCAAGAAAACGCCAAAACCTAAATTGGCATTTCTAATTCCCTTGATTAATTTATGCCAATTGAAATTAAGCATATTCCTCAAATGTTGGCATATTTCATTTTTCCACAAGAGTAGCACTTTAAAGTTAAGGCCCGGATTGCCTTAAATTTCCTAAGAACATACCAAAATCCCAACTTGGTAGCTCTTATGAATTTCCCAATGTGTGCCTTTTAAGATTAAAATCAAATTTTCACCACTAGGCACATTTTACTCTTTCAAGGAGTAAATAATAGTTCCATTTCATTTTCAAAGGTTAACAAAAACCTTGAAAATGCTCCTTGAGTGTCAATTTCCTCAAAGTTGGGTTAACTACCCTTCTAATTGGAGTTGACACTCTCTAACCCATTTATGGGGTAGAGAAGATGCTCCTAGGAACCCAACACCTATTGGTGCTCCTTGGATGCTCTAGGTATTCACTAGGGATAACTTCCCTAGATACCTTCCTAGTGACCTTGTTTGGCTTCTTAGAAGCCTTGGTCACATTTTCTAAGTCAACTCTAGGGATAGCCTCCCTTGTGACCTTGTTGGTGACTTTCTTAGACTTCTTAGAAGTCTTAGTCACTTTGGTTGCAAAAATACTCTTAGGGATGACTTCCCTAGTATTCTTGACTTGACCACTAAACCTAGGGTTTGTTCCATAACTGTATGGAACCCTATGATAACTAGGCACATCCTTCTTAGCCTTTGGTTTGTATCCCAAACCTCTATGGCTATTTGATGGCTTTGACTTTCCTAGCCCTAGGTTTTGCTCATTTTGCCCTTTTAGGATATTTTCCATCCTTTTTAGGGTCTTTTCCATTTTATCAAGTCTTGATCTCAAGACTTGATTTTCTATCATTAAATCCTTAGTATTTGGTTTTTCATTAAGTCCATGAGCATTTTGGTTTCTAGGCTTGTATCTAAAATCCTTAGAGTTATTGCCTAGACTTTTACCTACATTCCTAACCCTAGGAGTAGTAGTTTTGGCATGTAGGGCCACATGCTTTTCCTTAAAGCCCTCATGCTTCCTATTCTTATGGTAAATTGCATTAAAATGATAAAAATTAGAATTATCATGCTTTTTACCGTAATGTAAAGGAGTAGGCTCAATAAATGTTACCTTCTTCTTTACCTTGGAGGCTCCCCCTTGACTAGTGCCTCCTTGAGCCTTGACCCTCTTCTTCCCCTTGGGGCATTGACTACGATAATGCCCCTTTTGATTGCAAGAGAAGCATATAATATGCTCCTTGCTCTTCTTTGTGTTGGGGATGGTCTCCTTGGGCTTCACCTTGCCATTTTGTGCCACTTGGCCCTTCTTCTTGGTTAATTTAGGGCACTTGCTCTTGTAGTGCCCATGTTCCCTACATTCAAAGCATATAATATGATTTTTATTATTAATTGAAATATTTATACCTTTGCTTGTAGGAGTGACATCTTTTTCTTTGGATCCGGAGGTAGAAGCTTCCTCTTGATCGGACCTTGATTCTCCTCCATTTGATTTTTCTTGACTTGTGGAGGTAGAAGCTTCTTCCTCCTCTTCTTCTCTTGACCCGGATGTAGAGGCTTCTCCTTCTTCTTGATCCGGTGTCACCAAGGATTGCTCCCCCTCAATCCTAGAGGTGGAGGCTTCATCATCTTGAATATGAAACAAGGAATATGCTCCCTCCTTGTTCCCTTCGTTGCATTCCCTTGAGGATGAAGCTTCTTGGATTTCCTCTTCTTCGGAGGTTGAGCATCTCTCAACCTCGGAATCCTCCTCTTGGTCTTGCTCCAAAGAGTCTCCCTCTCTGGATTCTTCTTGATCTCGTACAGTGGAGGGGATCTCTTCATGAAGCTTGGCCAATTTGCTCCATAAGTCCTTTGCATCTTCAAATTCTCCAATTTTGCAAAGGATGGTGCTTGGCAATAAATTGACCAATAGCTTGGTCACTTTGTCATTTGCCTCGCACCTTTGGACTTGCTCCGGGCTCCATTTGCTTTTCTTTAGAACTTTGCCCTTTGAATTTCTTGGAGCCTTGAAGCCTTCCATTAGAGCAAACCATTGCTCTATCTCCATCATAAGAAAATTTTCGATTCTTGATCTCCAAGAATCAAAACTTGTAGAAGTGTATGGTGGAGCTACCCTTGTGTCAAATCCAAGTCCATCTTGGAATTGCATCTTGAAGTTGAGCTTGATAAAATCTTGCACTTGAAGAAATCGCTTCAACTTCTTCACCCTCTAGCTTTTCTTGTTATGCTTGACCCTTCCGGCGATGATTCCGGTGAAGAGCGGCCTTGCTCTGATACCACTTGTTAGGACCAAAAGTAGCTAGAGGGGGGGTGAATAGCTTGTCGCGTTCGCTCGGTGCGCTTCGTTGCTTGGCGTTGCTTGTTTCTTCTTGGATGTGCAGCGGAAAATACAGAAACAAACACAAAACGCTAACACTAGGATTTTACTTGGTATCCACCTCACAAGAGGTGACTAATCCAAGGATCCACACCAACGCACACACCCTCCACTATGAATAACACTCCTTTATGGTAACTACCAAAGGCGGAGAAGCCCTACAACACTCTCAATACAAGAGGAAGAAAGGGAAATACAAGTTAAGCAAAAGCTTACAAGATGTGCAGTAAAAACCCTAACCCTAACTTCTTCCTCTTGCAATAGATCCGCCTCTTGACTTGGAAAGCCTCCAAGAACCTTCAAGAACTGGCGATCACGTGCTTGTAGAGAGCTGTGGAGGAGCTGGAATGAATCTGAGAAGAGCTCGTGAAGAGATGCCGAAGACCACGCTCGCCTGCGGCTTTAAACCCGACGCAACGGTCGGATCCCGATCGATTCGAATGTTCCGAATCGATCGGGGAGGCTTTGGATCGATCCACGGATCGATTCAGAGCGCCTCTGTGCTCAGGAAACGCGCCTGGATCGATCCACGGATCGATTCAGCGCTTATTGCGCGAAGCAGCATCGTCCCGATCGATCGGCTGATCGATCGGGACCTCTGGATCGATCCACGGATCGATCCAGAAGCTTTCTGTTCGCTGGGAAGAATCTGGATCGATCCACAGCCTGGATCGATCCACGGATCGATCCAGCACTTGGTTTTTGCCCAAAACCAAGTCCTAAACCTCCCTAACCAACATCCGGTCAAACTTGACCTGTTGGTACATCATGCCTCGCATCTGGTCACTCCCTTGACCTGCCAGGACTCCCCACCAAGTGTCCGGTCAATCCCTTTGACCCACTTGGACTTTTACTCGTCGTGCCAAGTATCTGGTCACTCCATTGACCTACTTGGACTTCCCCCAGATGTCTGGCCAACCTTGACCCATCTGGACTTCCTTCTTTGCCAAGTATCCAGTCAATCCCTTTGACCTACTTGGACTTCCCAACACCAGATGTCCGATCATCCTTGATCCATCTGGATTTCCTTCCTTGCCAAGTATCCAGTCAATCCCTTTGACCTACTTGGACTTCCCAACACCAGATGTCCGATCATCCTTGATCCATCTGGATTTCCTTCCTTGCCTGGCTTCACTCACCAGGTTTTCATCTGCCTAGCTTCACTCACTAGGACTTTCACCTGGCTTCATTCACCAGGATTTCCTTCTGCCTAGCTTCACTCACTAGGACTTTCACCTGGCTTCACTCACCAGGATTTCCTTCTGCCTAGCATCACTCACTAGGACTTTCACCTGGCTTCACTCACCAGGATTTCCTTCTGCCTAGCTTCACTCACTAGGACTTCCATCTGCCTAACTTGCCAGTTAGGACTTCCCAGTCAAGTATCCAGTCAACCTTGACCTACTTGACTCTTCTTCAATCAATATCTTATTGTCAAACATCTAAACCCTAACCAAGACTCAGCTTGGTTAACCAGGTCACCCTTGACCTGAGGGATATTGCACCAACAATCTCCCCCTTTTTGATGTTTGACAATACCACAAAAACACTTACAATCCCACATGTAAGTTAGGCTAATCCTATAGCCTCCTTCTTCATGCCACTAGGTAATGAACCCATAAATTAAGCTTTCCATTCTCCCCCTAAGAGGGCAAACTCCCTCTAGGTAATGAAAACCTAACTTACTTCCTTTCATTCTCCCCCTATTGGCACACATCAACTCCTTACAAAAAAAACATCAACCTATGCTCCAATTTTGGGCACTCTTCAACAACTCCATTTGTTGAAGACTCTCCCCTTGAAGAGTTGCTCATCGTGATCACAATTTCACTCATTGTGATCAACTCAATATTGAAGGTCCCATACCCTTCATTATCCTTAACTTCTCCCTCAATGTTGACAAATACCCAACCTTGAGCATTTTCAACCACTTGAGTTGCCACTTGAAATGATGAGGATATCCACTCCCCATTTATCCCCATTTCAAGTTTAAATGCTCAACCTTGAGCAAGTTCACAACAGAAGGTTAACCACCTTCCAAGGTTCATGAAAAATAATTTTCATGTCTTTAAAGAGTACCTCCCCCTAAAGACATGGTGGTAACTTCTGTCATTGCACCAACAATGACTTGGAATCCCTAAACCTTTAGGAAACCTAGATTTAGAAGTTTTGAGGTTCAAATGTTCAAAATTTGAAACAAACCTCAACCTAAACGTCAACTTAGCCTTCCTTTACCATTCCATCCTTGTTTTCAACACGAAAACACCCTTTTTATGTATACAAATGTATTTTAAAGGGTTTGGAATGGTTACCTAGACTAAAATAGGTTCAAAATCTGAAATCAGGCTTTCCAGCCAAAATCAACAACTTGGATCGATTGGGTTGGGTTCCAATCGATTGAACCTCTCTGAATCGATCCACGATCGAGACACACCCTGAATCGATCGGCTGATCGATCCAGTGACTCTGCCGACATGCCAATCGATCCATGGATCGATTCAGAACTCAATCGATCCATGGATCGATCGAGACTGCTGAAATTCCATTTCATCAACTTCGAAACCCCTAGAAAATTCTACAAAAATCCAAAAATTATGAAATTTCGTGTAGACATTGTTTAGGGCATATATTATCAAGAAAAATAGTTTTCTATGAAAATACATCATATTTTCAAAGATTGACACAAACTTGAAAACTTGCAAAAACTTTAGTGTTTTCTTCAAGTTTGTGTCTAACTATTCAATGGTGATTACTATCAAAAGATAGCCTTCACCAAGGTTTTCCAAAAACATTTTAAAAACATTTTCAAAACCAATATCCCATCATGTTCCTTGGGCATAATGCACATGACTTGTACATTAGCTTTCCCAATGATGGGAAAACACATAACTATGTGTTTTGATGAACCTAAAACTCAAAAGAATGCACTAAATCAACATCTTGAGTTTTGTTCATCATCCTAACATCTCACTTGTACCTAATGTGCACTAAAGCACATACAAGTCACCTTATAGTCTTTGTGAGATGTAGAGATTGGTTTTGCCCTAATCTAGGGATCATGCATACTATCTAGGCATTTTGGAGATATTAAACACCCACCTAGGATGTCACTTGATAATAAGTGTTGGTAAATGCCTTTTGTCCTTGATTACAAGAAATTAAACTTAATGCATGATAATGTTATGGCATACATCAAAAGGAAATAACTTTCAAAAGAAAATATCCTATAACTACATGATGTATGAATGTCATGACATGGTATTTTTGTATTTTCATAATAAGTCAAGAATGCAAAAGTAGACATGATGTCATGGCATATGATGGGCAAACAATCATGGCAAGATTTAGCATAAATAAAATATACCTAGATTAACTATCTAAGTATCCTTAAAACCTTAGCTAAACTTACAACTTAAACCTAGATTGCCCTTAAGTGCGTCAAGAAAGCGCCAAAACCTAAATTGGCATTTCTAATTCCCTTGATTAATTTATGCCAATTGAAATTAAGCATATTCCTCAAATGTTGGCATATTTCATTTTTCCACAAGAGTAGCACTTTAAAGTTAAGGCCCGGATTGCCTTAAATTTCCTAAGAACATACCAAAATCCCAACTTGGTAGCTCTTATGAATTTCCCAATGTGTGCCTTTTAAGATTAAAATCAAATTTTCACCACTAGGCACATTTTACTCTTTCAAGGAGTAAATAATAGTTCCATTTCATTTTCAAAGGTTAACAAAAACCTTGAAAATGCTCCTTGAGTGTCAATTTCCTCAAAGTTGGGTTAACTACCCTTCTAATTGGAGTTGACACTCTCTAACCCATTTATGGGGTAGAGAAAATGCTCCTAGGAACCCAACACCTATTGGTGCTCCTTGGATGCTCTAGGTATTCACTAGGGATAACTTCCCTAGATACCTTCCTAGTGACCTTGTTTGGCTTCTTAGAAGCCTTGGTCACATTTTCTAAGTCAACTCTAGGGATAGCCTCCCTTGTGACCTTGTTGGTGACTTTCTTAGACTTCTTAGAAGTCTTAGTCACTTTGGTTGCAAAAATACTCTTAGGGATGACTTCCCTAGTATTCTTGACTTGACCACTAAACCTAGGGTTTGTTCCATAACTGTATGGAACCCTATGATAACTAGGCACATCCTTCTTAGCCTTTGGTTTGTATCCCAAACCTCTATGGCTATTTGATGGCTTTGACTTTCCTAGCCCTAGGTTTTGCTCATTTTGCCCTTTTAGGATATTTTCCATCCTTTTTAGGGTCTTTTCCATTTTATCAAGTCTTGATCTCAAGACTTGATTTTCTATCATTAAATCCTTAGTATTTGGTTTTTCATTAAGTCCATGAGCATTTTGGTTTCTAGGCTTGTATCTAAAATCCTTAGAGTTATTGCCTAGACTTTTACCTACATTCCTAACCCTAGGAGTAGTAGTTTTGGCATGTAGGGCCACATGCTTTTCCTTAAAGCCCTCATGCTTCCTATTCTTATGGTAAATTGCATTAAAATGATAAAAATTAGAATTATCATGCTTTTTACCGTAATGTAAAGGAGTAGGCTCAATAAATGTTACCTTCTTCTTTACCTTGGAGGCTCCCCCTTGACTAGTGCCTCCTTGAGCCTTGACCCTCTTCTTCCCCTTGGGGCATTGACTACGATAATGCCCCTTTTGATTGCAAGAGAAGCATATAATATGCTCCTTGCTCTTCTTTGTGTTGGGGATGGTCTCCTTGGGCTTCACCTTGCCATTTTGTGCCACTTGGCCCTTCTTCTTGGTTAATTTAGGGCACTTGCTCTTGTAGTGCCCATGTTCCCTACATTCAAAGCATATAATATGATTTTTATTATTAATTGAAATATTTATACCTTTGCTTGTAGGGGTGGCATCTTTTTCTTTGGATCCGGAGGTAGAAGCTTCCTCTTGATCGGACCTTGATTCTCCTCCATTTGATTTTTCTTGACTTGTGGAGGTAGAAGCTTCTTCCTCCTCTTCTTCTCTTGACCCGGATGTAGAAGCTTCTCCTTCTTCTTGATCCGGTGTCACCAAGGATTGCTCCCCCTCAATCCTAGAGGTGGAGGCTTCATCATCTTGAATATGAAACAAGGAATATGCTCCCTCCTTGTTCCCTTCGTTGCATTCCCTTGAGGATGAAGCTTCTTGGATTTCCTCTTCTTCGGAGGTTGAGCATCTCTCAACCTCGGAATCCTCCTCTTGGTCTTGCTCCAAAGAGTCTCCCTCTCTGGATTCTTCTTGATCTCGTACAGTGGAGGGGATCTCTTCATGAAGCTTGGCCAATTTGCTCCATAAGTCCTTTGCATCTTCAAATTCTCCAATTTTGCAAAGGATGGTGCTTGGCAATAAATTGACCAATAGCTTGGTCACTTTGTCATTTGCCTCGCACCTTTGGACTTGCTCCGGGCTCCATTTGCTTTTCTTTAGAACTTTGCCCTTTGAATTTCTTGGAGCCTTGAAGCCTTCCATTAGAGCAAACCATTGCTCTATCTCCATCATAAGAAAATTTTCGATTCTTGATCTCCAAGAATCAAAACTTGTAGAAGTGTATGGTGGAGCTACCCTTGTGTCAAATCCAAGTCCATCTTGGAATTGCATCTTGAAGTTGAGCTTGATAAAATCTTGCACTTGAAGAAATCGCTTCAACTTCTTCACCCTCTAGCTTTTCTTGTTATGCTTGACCCTTCCGGCGATGATTCCGGTGAAGAGCGGCCTTGCTCTGATACCACTTGTTAGGACCAAAAGTAGCTAGAGGGGGGGGGGGTGAATAGCTCGTCACGTTCGCTCGTCGCTTGGCGTTGCTTGTTTCTTCTTGGATGTGCAGCGGAAAATACAGAAACAAACACAAACACGCTAACACTAGGATTTTACTTGGTATCCACCTCACAAGAGGTGACTAATCCAAGGATCCACACCAACGCACACACCCTCCACTATGAATAACACTCCTTTATGGTAACTACCAAAGGCGGAGAAGCCCTACAACACTCTCAATACAAGAAGAAGAAAGGGAAATACAAGTTAAGCAAAAGCTTACAAGATGTGCAGTAAAAACCCTAACCCTAACTTCTTCCTCTTGCAATAGATCCGCCTCTTGACTTGGAAAGCCTCCAAGAACCTTCAAGAACTGGCGATCACGTGCTTGTAGAGAGCTGTGGAGGAGCTGGAATGAATCTGAGAAGAGCTCGTGAAGAGATGCCGAAGACCACGCTCGCCTGCGGCTTTAAACCCGACGCAGCGGCCGATCGATTGAATGTTCGAATCGATCGGGAGGCTGGATCGATCACGGATTGATTCGGGCGCCTCGTGCTCGAAGCGCGCTGGATCGATCCACGGATCGATTCGGCGCTGTGCGGCGGCATCGTCCCGTCGATCGGTGATCGATCGGGACCTGAATCGATCACGGATCGATCCGAAGCTTCTGACCGGGAAGAATCGGATCGATCCGCGTCGATCCACGGCTGAATCGATCACGGATCGATCCGACGCAATTTTGCCCAAAACCAAGTCCTAAACCTCTAACCAACATCCGGTCAAACTTGACTGTTGGTACATCATGCCTCGCATCTGGTCACTCCCTTGACCGCCAGGACTCCCACCAAGTGTCCGGTCAATCCCTTTGACCCACTTGGACTTTTACTCTTCGTGCCAAGTATCCGGTCACTCCATTGACCTACTTGGACTTCCCCCAGATGTCTGGCCAACCTTGACCCATCTGGACTTCCTTCTTTGCCAAGTATCCAGTCAATCCCTTTGACCTACTTGGACTTCCCAACACCAGATGTCCGATCATCCTTGATCCATCTGGATTTCCTTCCTTGCCAAGTATCCAGTCAATCCCTTTGACCTACTTGGACTTCCCAACACCAGATGTCCGATCATCCTTGATCCATCTGGATTTCCTTCCTTGCCTGGCTTCACTCACCAGGTTTTCATCTGCCTAGCTTCACTCACTAGGACTTTCACCTGGCTTCATTCACCAGGATTTCCTTCTGCCTAGCTTCACTCACTAGGACTTTCACCTGGCTTCACTCACCAGGATTTCCTTCTGCCTAGCATCACTCACTAGGACTTTCACCTGGCTTCACTCACCAGGATTTCCTTCTGCCTAGCTTCACTCACTAGGACTTCCATCTGCCTAACTTTCCAGTTAGGACTTCCCAGTCAAGTATCCAGTCAACCTTGACCTACTTGACTCTTCTTCAATCAATATCTTATTGTCAAACATCTAAACCCTAACCAAGACTCAGCTTGGTTAACCAGGTCACCCTTGACCTGAGGGATATTGCTCCAACAAGCGTATCGTGTCCCGGTTGGTTACCGTTTCTCTGAGGTTTTCAAGTACAGTGATTAGTTCTTTTACCTTTACGTGTAGATCGACTACCTTCTCACATTTTTCTAAACGGATATTTATCAGTTTGTTCTAAAGTATATCTCTCCTTGCAAGTTTGGCTTTGGATGTGCCTTCGTGGAGTTTTAGGAATTTTTCCCAGAGTTCTTTGGCCGACGAGTAGCTTCCAATGCGGTTGACTTCTTGAGGCGACAGCACGCTCAGCAAGTGATATTCCGTCCGGTTATTTGCTACGGAATCATTTTGTTCTTTCTTCATCCAAAGTCTTTCTTCTTTTTCCTCTCCATTTTGATTCGTAGGAGCTACAAAACCATATTTTATTATTAAATGAATTTCAAAGTCTATTTTCAGAAATACCTCCATACGACATTTTCAGTGTGTGAAGTCTCCCTCGAATTTTGGTGGAACGATGCTTGGTTCGACCATTGGTTACTTTGCTTCGGTCAGCGGTTAGTCCTTCTGAAGCGTCCTCGCTCTGATACCACTTGTTGATCCCTTTGGAGGTCGACAAAAGGGGAGGGGTGAATTGCCCGAAAAAATAAATCAACCATTTTTCGACTTATAACTAAATTAAGAATACTTGTAATTAAAAATAAAGAGACTAATTATGTTGGTGCAATATCCCTCAGGTCAAGGTTGACCTGGTTGACCAAGCTTGAGTCTTGGTTTGGGTTTCAATGTTTGACAATACAAAACTTTGATGATATGGACAAGTGTAGGTGCAGTTGTTCATTTGGGGAGATTGTTTGGTGCAATTCCCCTCTGATCAGGGTCTGATCAGGTTGGTTGAAGAAGAGTCAAGTAGGTCAAGGTTGACCAGATACTTGACTGGGAAGTCCTAACTGGGATGTTAGGCAGAAGGAAATCCTGGTGAGTGAAGCCAGGTGAAAGACCTAGTGAGTGAAGCTAGGCAGAAGAAAATCCTGGTGAGTGAAGCCAGGTGAAAGTCCTGGTGAGTGAAGCCAGGCAGAAGGAAAATCCTAGTGAGTGAAGCTAGGTGAAAGTTCTGGTGAGTGAAGCCAGGCAGAAGGAAAATCCTAGTGCGTGAAGCTAGGTGAAAGTCCTGGTGAGTGAAGCCAGGCAGAAAGAAAATCCTAGTGAGTGAAGCTAGGTGAAAGTCCTGGTGAGTGAAGTCAGACAGAAGAAAAGTCCTAGTGAGTGAAGTTAGGCAAAAGGGAAGTCCTGGTGAGTGAATCCAGGCACGGGGAAATCCAGATGGGTCAAGGTTGACCAGACATCTGGTGAAAGTCCAAGTAGGTCAAAGGGATTGACCGGATACTTGGCAAGAAGGGAAACGTCCAAGTAGGTCAAGGGAGTGATCGGATACTTGGCACGATGAGGAAAAGTCCAAGTGGGTCAAAGGGATTGACCGGACACTTGATGAGGGAGTCCTAGCAGGTCAAGGGTGACCGGATGCTAGGCACGATGAACCAACAGGTCATGGTTGACCAGATGTTGGTTTAGGAGGCTTTAGACTTGATTTTGGGAGAAAATCATGAGCTGGATTGATCAGCCGATCGATTGGCTCATGCTCAATCGATCGGCCGATCGATTGGGCGAGTCTTCACAACAGGCATCCTCCCAATCGATCAGTGGATCGATTGGGACGAGTGCGCGATCGCACAGAACAGCGCTGGATCGATCAGTCGATCGATCCAGAGCCCCCAATTGATCAGTGGATCGATTGAGAGCTGCGACTTCGCGCGATAAGCCCTGGATCGATCAGCTGATCGATCTAATCAATTCCAAAGAGCACAGAGGCGCTCTGGATCGATGCATTGATTGATCAAAAGCCTCCCCGATCAATTGGGAGTAATCCAATCGATCGGGATCCGACCGTTGGCACAGATAAAGGTCGTTGGCGTGCGTCTTCTTCGGTAGCTCTCGCACTGTTCACTTCCGATCTACATAGAGATCTTCGAGGGTTCTTCTCCACTGCTCACCGCCAGTTCTTGAAGCTTATTGGAGCAGTGTTTCCAAGGTCAAGAGGCAACCCAAGCAAGAGGAAGAAGCTAGCTAGGGTTTATTGTACACAATCTTGTAAGATTTACTTGTATTTGCTTCTTCTTCTCTTCTTGTTTGTTGTGTGAGTTTGTAAAGGCTTCTCTGCCTTTGGTAGTTACCATAAAGGAGGGTTATTCTTAGTGGAGGGTGCGTGCGTGTGTGGATCCTTGGACTAGTCACCTCTTGTGAGGTGGATACCAAGTAAAATTCATTTGTTAGCGTTGTATGCTTTTGTTTCTTGTATTTCCGCTGCACATCTCTGAAGAAACAAGCAATGCCGACGACGAGCACGCGACGAGCTATTCACGCCCCCCCTCTAGTTACATTTAGGTCCCAACAAGTGGTATCAGAGCGAGGTCACTCTTCACCGGAATCATCGCCGGAAGGGGCAAACATAACAAGAAGAGCTAAAGGGTGAAGAAGTTGGAGCAAAATTATCAAAGTCAAAGAATTCAAGAAGCTCAACTTCAAGATGCAATTCCAAGATGAACTTGGATTTAACACGAGGGTGCCTCCACCATTCACCATAATAAGCTTCGATCTTTGGAGATCAAGGATCGAGAATTTCTTGATGGTGGAGATAGAGCAATGGTTTGCTCTCATGAAAGGTTTTGAGGCTCCAACAAATTCCAAGGGCAAAGTCCTCAAGAAAAGCAAATGGAGCCAAGAACAAATCCAAAGATGTGAGGTCAATGACAAGGTGAACAAGCTTTTGGTCAATCTATTGCCTAGCCACATTTTGGAGCAAATTGGAGAGTTCAAGGATGCCAATGAGCTTTGGAGCAAATTGGCATCAACTCATGAGATCCCCTCCACTGTACCGAATCAAGAGGAATCCAAAGAGGGCGACTCATTAGAGCAAGACCAAAAGGAGGACTCCGAAGTTGAGAGATGCTCAACTTCCGAAAAAGAAGTCCAAGAAGAAGCTTCATCTTTGAGGGAACGCAATGAAGAGAACAAGGAGGGAGCATACTCCTTGTTCCATGTACAAGATGATGAAGCCTCCACCTCTAGGATTGAGGGGGAGTGTAGATTATTGAACCTGGAGTAAGAAGAAGCCTCCACATCCGGGTCAAAAGAAGAAGAGGATGAAGTAGCTTCCACCTCCACAAGTCAAGACAAATCTATTGGAGGAGTATCAAGTTTGGATCAAGAGGAAGCCTCTACATCCACATCACATGGAGGACCAAGTGTCATCCCTACATGTGAAGGTAAAAATATTTCAATTAATAATAAAAATCATATTATATGTTTTGAGTGTAGGGAACATGGGCACTACAAGAGCAAGTGCCCCAAATTGGCCAAGAAGAAGGGCCAAGTGGCACGAAAGGGCAAGGTGAAGCCCAAGGAGACCGTTCCCAGAACAAAGAAGAGTAAGGAGCACATTGTGTGCTTCTCTTGCAATCAAAAAGGACATTACCGGAGCCAATGTCCTAAGGGGAAGAAAGCGGTCAAGGCTCTTGGAGGAAGCACAAATCAAGGGGGAGCTTCCAAGGTAAAAAGAAAAGTATCATTTATTGAGCCTATCCCCGTAAATAATGGTAAAAAGCATGTTAGTTCCAATTTATACCATTTTAATGTTATTTACCATAAGAATAGAAAGCATGATAGCTTTAAGGAAAATCATGTAGTTTTTCATGCTAAAACTGTCACACCTAGGGTTAGGAAGGTAGATAAGAATTTAGGCAATAACTATAAGCCTAGAAATAAAAACGCTCAAGGATTAAATAGAAAACCTAAATCTAGGGATTTATGGGAAGAAAATCAAGTCTTGAGGTCAAGACTTGATAAAATGGAAAAGACCCTAAAAATGATGGAAAATATCCTATTAGGGCAAAATAAGCAAAATCTAGGATTAGGACAACAAGGGTCATCCAAGGGCCATAGAGGTTTGGGATACAAACCTAAAACCAAGAAGGATGAAATTTCTTACCATAGGGTTCCATATAGTTATGGAACTAACCCTAGGTCTAGTGGGCAAGCCAAAAATACTAGGGAGGTCATCCCTAAGAGTATTTTTACAACAAATGTGACTAAGACATCTAAGAAGTCCAAGAAAGTCACAAAGAATGTCACAAGGGAAGCAATCCCTAGGGTTGACCTAGAAAAAGTGACCAAGGCTTCTGAGAAGCCAAACAAGGTCACTAGGAAGGTATCTAAGGAAGTTATCCCTAGTGAGTACCTAGAGCATCGAAGGAGCACCAATAGGTTTTGGGTTCCTAGGAGCATTTTTTCCACCCCATAGATGGGTTGGAGAATGTCAACTCTAAGTGGAAGGGTAGTTAACCTGATCATGATGAAGTTGACACTCAAGGAGCATTTTCAAGGTTATTATTAACCTTTGAAAAATGAAATAGATTTATCATTTACTCTTTGGAAGAGTAAAATGTGCCTAATTCCAGAGATTTGGGAAAACATAAGAAATGTCAAGTTGGGACTTTGGTATTTTCTTAGTATTTTAAGGCAAATCTAAGTCTTAATTTAAAGTGCTACTCTTGTGGAAAAATGAAATATGCCAACACTTGAGGAATGTTTTAAATTTTTAATTGACATAATTAATTCAAGAGATTAAAGAAATGTCAAGTTGGGTTTTGGCATTTTATTGAGGAAATTGGGCAATCTAGAGTTTAAGCTTTAGGATTAGCTATGTACTTAAGGATACTTAGATAGGTAATCTAGATATTTTATTTATGCTAAACCTTGCCATGATTGTTTGTCCATTATATGCCATGACATCATGTTTTATTTTTGCATTCATGCCTTATTATAAAAATACAAAAATACCATGTCATGACATACATACATCATGTAGTTATAGGAAATTTTCTTTTGAAAATTATTTTTTTTCGATGTATGCCATAACATTATCATGTATTATGTTTATTTCTTTAAAATTAAGGACAAATGGCATTTATCAACAAGTGGTTTCAACAAGTGATATCCTAGGTGGATGTTCAATATCCATAAAATGCCTAGATAGATATGCATGATCCCTAGATTAGGGCAAAACCAAATTTTACATCTCATAAAGACCTATAAGGTGACTTGTATATGGTTTAGTACACATTAGATACAAGTGAGATGTTAGGATGATGAACAAAACTCAACATGCTGATTTAGTGCATTTCCTTGAGTTTTAAGTTCATCAAAACACATAGTTATGTGTTTTCCCATCATTGGGAAAGCTAATGTACAAGTCATGTGCATTAAGCCCAAAGAACATGGTGGGATATTGGTTTTGAAAATATTTTTAAAATGATTTTGGAAAACCTTGGTGAAGGCTATCTTTTGATAGTAATCACCATTGAATAGTTACACAAACTTGAAGAAAACACTAAAGTTTTTACAGGTTCTCAAGTTTATGTCAATCTTTGAAAATATGATGTATTTTCATAGAAAACTATTTTTTCATCATAAAGTATACCCTAAATAATGTCTACACAAATTTTCACGATTTTTGGAATTTTGTAGATTTTTCTAGAGGTTTCTGAAATTCACAGCAAGTAAATTTCAGAACTATCAGGCATTCAATCGATCACCCGATCGATTGAAAGGTCTCAATCGATCGACCGATCGATTGAGGGCAGGCTTCTCGTGAACGGAAGCCATCTAGATCGATCCACCGATCGATCCAGCCCACCTGAATCGATCAGTGGATCGATTCAAGCTGGTTCAATCGATTGGAACCCAACTCAAATTGATCGAAGATGCTGATTTTGGCTGGGAAAGCTTATTTTCAGTATTTTGAACCTATTTTAGTCTAGGTAATCATTCCTAACCCCTCAAAATATATTTGTATACATAAAAAAGGTGTTTTCATGTTGAAAACAAGGATGGATTGGTTGAGGAAGACTAAATTGAAGTTTAGGTTGAGGTTTGATTCAAATTTTGAACTTTTGAACCTCAAAACTTTTAAATTTGGGTTTCCTAAAGGTTTAGGGATTCTAAGTCATTGTTGGTGCAATGACAGAAGGTACGACCATGTCTTTAGGGGGAGGTACTCTTTAAAGATATGAAAACTATTTTTCATGAACCTTGGAAGGTGGTTAACCTTCTTTCAAGAACATGCTCAAGATTGAGCATTGGATTACAATGGAGAGTGGATATCTTCATTGTTTAAGTTGTAAATGCTCAAGGTTGGACATTTGTCTACATTGGGGAAGAATGTAGGGTTGATAATGAAGGTATGGGACCTTCATTATCGTGTTGATCACAACGAGTGAAGTTGTGAACAACGATGAGCAACTCTTTAGGGGGAGAGTCTCAAAGGGGAGAATTTTCAACAAGTGAATTTGTTGATATGTGCCAATAGGGGGAGAATGTAGGGTTTAAGTTAGGCCTTCATTATCTAAGAGGGAGTTTCCCTTCTTAGTAGGAGAATGCAGGGTTTAACTTACGCCTTCATTACCTAGTGGCATGAAGGAAGTTTAGGCTATGAGATTAGACTAACTTAAATGAGGTATTGTCAAACATCAAAAAGGGGGAGATTGTTGGTGCAATATCCCTCAGGTCAAGGTTGACCTGGTTGACCAAGCTTGGGTCTTGGTTTGGGTTTCAATGTTTGACAATACAAGACTTTGATGATATAGACAAGTGCAGGTGCAATTGTTCATTTGGGAAGATTATTTGGTGCAATTCTCCTCTGATCAGGGTCTGATCAGGTTGGTTGAAGAAGAGTCAAGTAGGTCAAGGTTGACCAGATACTTGATTGGGAAGTCCTAACTGGGATGTTAGGCAGAAAAAAATCCTGGTGAGTGAAGCCAGGTGAAAGACCTAGTGAGTGAAGCTAGGCAATTGGAAAAGTCCTGGTGAGTGAAGCCAGGTGAAAGACCTAGTGAGTGAAGCTAGGCAGAAGAAAATCCTGGTGAGTGAAGCCAGGTGAAAGTCCTGGTGAGTGAAGCCAGGCAGAAGAAAAATCCTAGTGAGTGAAGCTAGGTGAAAGTCCTGGTGAGTGAAGCCAGGCAGAAGAAAATCCTAGTGAGTGAAGCTAGGTGAAAGTCTTGGTGAGTGAAGCCAGGCAGAAGAGAAGTCCTAGTGAGTGAAGCTAGGCAAAAGGGAAGTCTTGGTGAGTGAAGCCAGGCACGGGGAAATCCAGATGGGTCAAGGTTGACCAGACATCTGGTGAAAGTCCAAGTAGTTCAAAGGGATTGACCGGATACTTGGCAAGAAGGGAAAAGTCCAAGTAGGTCAAGGGAGTGACCGGATACTTGGCACGATGAGGAAAAGTCTAAGTGGGTCAAATGGATTGACCGGACACTTGGTGAGAGAGTCCTAGCAGGTCAAGGGTGACCGGATGCTAGGCACGATGAACCAACAGGTCATGGTTGACCGGATGTTGGTTTAGGAGGCTTTAGACTTGATTTTGGGAGAAAATCATGAGCTGGATCGATCAGCCGATCGATTGGCTCATGCCCAATCGATCGGCCGATCGATTGGGCGAGTCTTCGCGACAGGCCTCCTCCCAATCGATCAGTGGATCGATTGGGACGAGTGCGCGATCACACAGAACAGCGTTGGATCAATCGATCGATCGATCCAGAGCCCCCAATCAATCAGTGGATCGATTGGGAGCTGCGAATTCGTGTGATAAGCCCTGGATCGATCAGCCGATCGATCCAAGCGATTCCAAAGAGCACAAAGGTGCTCTGGATCGATCCATTGATCGATCAAAAGCCTCCCCGATCGATTGGGAGTAATCCAATCGATCGGGATCCGACCGTTGGCACAGATAAAGGTCGTTGTCGTGCGTCTTCTTCGGTAGCTTTCGCACTGTTCACTTCCGATCTACATAGCGATCTTCGAGGGTTCTTCTCCACTGCTCACCGCCAGTTCTTGAAGCTTCTTAGAGCAGTGTTTCCAAGGTCAAGAGGCATCCCAAGTAAGAGGAAGAAGCTAGCTAGGGTTTATTGTACACAATCTTGTAAGATTTACTTGTATTTGCTTCTTCTTCTCTTCTTGTTTGTTGTGTGAGTTTATAAAGGCTTCTCCACCTTTGGTAGTTACCATAAAGGAGGGTTATTCTTAGTGGAGGGTGTGTGCGTGTGTGGATCCTTAGACTAGTCACCTCTTGTGAGGTGGATACTAAGTAAAATCCATTTGTTAGCGTTGTATGCTTTTGTTTCTTATATTTTCGCTACACATCTCTGAAGAAACAAGCAACGCCAACGACGAGCACGCGACGAGCTATTCACCCCCCCCCCCCCTCTAGCTACATTTAGGTCCCAACAAATTAAACATGAAATAGATACAAAGGAGTTACTTGGTTTACAATCAGAAGATTGCTAATCCAAGGAGAATGAAGCGCACTATCTGAAGATCTCCTTCGGGCGAAGTAGCCTCTTACAGTGTTAACAACATAAAGAAAAGTAGAACAAACAGAAATGGATTACAAGTTGTTGTTGAGCTTCTTGGAGGCGCCTAGAAGGGTTCCAGGCGCTTGGGAGGGGATAAAATTTTATCCCTTTTCGCATAGATCGCGTTTGACCGCGATCTGGATAAAATCTAAGTCCGGGCGCCCGGACTGGTTCCGGGCGCCCGAACCAAGAAAGTCAACAGTGTTGACCTTTTCAGTCCGGGCCCTTTGCTCTGGTTCAGCTCACCTTGATCCGGGTCTTCTGCTCCGGCTCCGCTTGTTTGGGTGATCTCGGCCATCCGGAAAAGAGCTCACCCGAACCCAAGTTCCGGCCTTCTCCTCGAGCAGCCTTCCTCCCTGATTTTTCATCCCTCGAATGTCGCATACGTTCTTCTCGTCCACCGATGTACTCTTCCGCGACACCTCGTCCCTCGGACGCACTGAGTCCATCGACTCTCTCCCCGTGGCATCCTTCTCGCTAGCCGCGTCTTCCGCTCGACTTCCCGTGCTCCTAAGCTCCTGCACACTTAGACACAAGAGTTAAACTAAACATGACCTAATTTAATTTGTTTGATCACATCAAAATACCTTAGGATTCCAACACATATAACATTTTTTGTAATTTTAGTGAGAACATAGTTTTGGGGGTTGTATAATTTGCTTCTGGTGGTTGACCACATCCATAATTCGCATGTCCAGTTTTTTTTGATACCACCAAACTAATCAAGAAATAGAAAATAGTGACATTTATCACAAGTGAATATATTTCCTCATAATCGATTCCAGGTCTCTGTGTGAAACCTTGGGCTACAAGTCTAGATTTGTATATAACAATTTCACAATTTTCATTATTTTTTTTGTACAAACACTCATTTATATCCTACTTGGATTACATCTTAAGGTGTTCAAACTACGAAACCAATGAATTTACTTTTCTCTAGAGATTCTAATTTAACCTGTATTGTCGCCTTCTATTTTAGGTAGTCATTTCTTTTTTATAATCTTTGAGATATTGTTGTTCGAGATCTTCATCACCTTGCAGTCTTACACGATTTCAAGGGTCATATTGATAGCAAACATATCATCAATAATTGTATTGTATCAATCCTATATTTTACGAGATATCAAATAATTTATTGAATCTCATTATTTTCATGTAACTGTGATTCTTCAAGAACAATATTAACCATATATGATTCATTAATTTCTCTTACTATATCATCTAGAATTGCTTCTTTTAAAGTTTTTTATTCTTCCTTTTCTTGTACCTTTCTTTTTCGATGTATAATATCTTTCAAGTCAATTAGTCAACCACGCTTCTAGTATATTCTAAATACATTTGCAGGTAGAGTAATAGATGGTCCTACAAGGATATTGAGTATTCTCTACAATATATATGAGTTTGTCACCTTTTTTAATTAATAAAAGCATCAAGCAATTGATTTATAATTCTTTGCAAGTGAATAATTCTTTCTATTTCATTGACAATAAAAAGGTGAAATCGTCACCTCAACGACACCTCTAGGGTCCCCCCCCCCCCCCCCTCCACTGTCTAGAAAGGATGTAGATCACAAGAGACTTCACCTAGCAATACTAGCACATGCAAGAAGGGGTTGAGGCAATCAACGAGGTATTCTGCATCGGCTAGGAATCGACCCTAGGCCTATTGGCATCAATACCCTGACATGAACTAATTGTGTCAACCGTAGGTGGCGATTCTTTCCACTTTTTGCTCACGTTGATTGTTGCAGGGATCAAAATGAGATAATATTTTTTATTTCAACAATTTTTTCGTTGTTCTTCAGGATACAACTTTACTTCCCCTAACGTTGGAAAATTTGTTTCATCAAAGTGGCAATATAAAAATCTTGTAGTAAATAAGTCACTTGTCAAAGGTTCTAAACATCTAATAATGGATGATGAATTATATCACACGTAAATCTCAAGTCTACATTGCATTTTGGTTCATTATGTAGTTGAGATAGGGGCATGTATTGCATAACCAAATAGTCAAGGTGAGAAACATCAAGTTCTTGACAATAGACAAGTTGTAACAGTGAGTATTGGTGATAATTAGTTGGCACAAATTAATAATGCAACATGTATTATGACATGACCCCAAACAGAAGATGTAAGTTTTATTTTCATGAGTAGTGGTCTAATTATTAATTGCAACCGTTTAATAAATGATTCTACTAGGCCATTCTATGTATGAATAGGGGCAACTAAATGCTCAATTAAAATTCCGATTGACATATAATAGTCATCATGACTTAAATTCAGCAACATTATCAAGATGAATTGTCTTGATTGAGAAATCAGGGAATTAAGCTCGTAATTTAAAATTTTGCTTAAGTAATTTAGTGAAGACCATATTTCCAGGTGAAAATAAAGTAACATGTGACCATTTAATTGAAGAATAAACCAATATCATGAAATATCGAAATGGTCCAAATGGTGGGTGTATATAGGTCTATAAATATACCCATAAATCCTCTCCAAGAATGTTAGAGTTTCAACATCAACCTTTATGGTGGAAGGTCTTATAATTAATTTGCCTTGTGAACAAGCCACACATAATCTTCTGTTTTTAAAAGATGCCCACATGAATTATTTATTATTATTCTTCGCATCATTGTTGCCTTAGGATGACGAAGTCAGTCGTGCCATAATATGAAACTTTGCTTGTCAACAAACTTATGGCTTGTTATTATGTTTGTCTCAATTACTTTTATTATTGTAAAAAATATCTTAAAAGGGAATGCATGTAATCTTTCTTTTATATTCTTCTAGCCACATATAATGCAAACATATTCAATATTATTTTTATTTAATGTTTCAATATAATATCCATTTCAACATATATCTTTAAAGCTAAGCAAATTTCTATTAGATTTGCTAGCATTGAACGCATTTTCAATATATAAGCTTGTATCATTTTGTAAAATGACTTTTACTTTTCCATGATCTTCAATAATCTTTTATGCACCCTATATTGTCATAATATTATTTTCAGCTAATGTTAACTCAAAAAAAAATATATTTTACTTTAAAGGAAGGTGTGGATTATATCATTATCTACTAGACATTCGTTTTCATATTCCATCATTAATCTTAAAAGTAAATGCAAAGTAGTACCTCCTGTTGACAACTTAAAAGAAAATGAAATTTAAAATAGAAAGACTACAAGTGACTAAAAGACAATCATTTCATGCATTTTAGAGACTTCACCTACAATTTAAATCAAAACTAAACTTGGAAAGGAAAATACACTAAAATAGAAATACAACTATTTTATATTGTCCAGCTCACCGCTACCAATCAAATGATCAATACTATCATTTGATTGGTAAAAAATTTAGAGACATCCAAATGGGTTATATCAACTAGATCATAATCATTAATAAAAATTGTTTCTATTTTTCTTTTTCTTTTTCTTTTGATAAATTTTAGTATAGATTCACAAGATGTCTTGTTGTACGATAGGTACAAGACATGCCCCTCCATCCCACATTTAAAAGACTTATCTTTGTATTCTTTTGAGCTTTTCCTTTTTACTTTTTCATTGTTGAATTTCCACTGTTGGTTGCTTGTTTTAAGTCTTTTACCATTTTGTTGCTAATAATTTTTCCTTTGGACATGACCACGGTCACACCCACGAATTAACCCAATTTGTGATTTTGAGATAAATTAGCATTCACTTTGGGGAATGATGTTCCATTTTCTATAGGAAACAGTGTAGATCTAGTTGAGCACAATTGATGATTTTTCATGAATAACTCATTATTCTGTTCAACAACTAGTAGGCATGAGATAAGCTTATAATATTTTTTTAAATCCATGCTTACGATATTGTTGTCGCAGGAGCATATTCAATGCATGAAAAGTCAAAAAAGTTTTTTCTAATAGATCTTGATTAATAATTTTCTCTCCACAATGTATGAGTTTGAAGCTAATATTGAATAGTGTTGAGTTATAATCAGTTACATATTTAAAATCTTACAAGCGAAGATGCATCCATTCATAATGCATTCTTGAGAGAACTATTGTTACCCCTAGGGCGTAGCGTAGACGGTGGACGCATGACATCTCTAACGTAATGATAGAGATTGATTATCAGGAACTGATGACCTAGGGTTTATCTCACCATATGCCTAACGCTTGTGTACACTTGTATTTACCTCCCTCCATATCTGTAGGGCTTGCACTAGGAGAGTCGTTAAAGTATTGGATCTACCTTTTTTGAAAGAACTATTGTTCTATGATGGTTAAACTTTTCTTTCAAAAATTTTCAAAGTTCTTGTGGTTCTTTTACAATCAGATACTCAACTTTGAGGGCTACTCAACATGGAGGGAGCGAATTGGGAGTTGAGGGCTACTCAACATCCAAGGAAGAAGAGGAGGAGAGTTCCTCTTGTTCAAGATCGGAGCAAGAAGAAGATTCTACCTCCGGAAGGGATGAAGAAGAAAACTCATCTCCATCCACAAACCTAGGTAACTCAAACACTTTAATTTCGAGCAAATTACATATATTATGCTTTGAGTGTAGGGAGTATGGACATTACAAGAGCAAATGTCCAAAGAGAGTTAGGAAGACTCCACCGGCGCCTAAGGTCAAGGAAGTCGGAGGCCCGATACGCAAAGGCAAGGAGCACGTGGTGTGCTTCCAATGCAAGCGAAGGGGACACTACAGGAGCCAATGTCCGAGGGGGAGGCAACCTCACAAGGACAAGAAACCAAGCACATCAATAGGGGGGCTAAGGCAAACCCTAAGGTAATCTCTAAGGTTCATTATTGCAATTCTAATAAAACTCATGCTAGTAGTTTTGTTGCAATTGTTAATAATGATAAGCATGTTAACTTTAGGAACCAATACATGTGTTTAGGAGCTAAACATGTTAGCCTAGGTAAGGATAACACTAGAAATACCAACCCTAGGATTAACGCTTCTAAAGTTAAGGAAAACCTAGGTAGAAATCCCAAGAAGACTAGACACATGCCTAGGAATATCTCAAGAGAAAATGACAAATTAACACTTGAGGTATTAGAGAGGGAAAATCAAGTCTTGAGGTCAAGACTTGATAATTTAGAAAAGGCTCTTAAAAACATGGAGAAGTCATCTCTAGGGTTTAAGAGTCAAAAACCCAAGTCCAAGGACAAGAAAGGTTTGGGTCACAAACCTAAGTCCCAAGTGGTCAAGCCCACTTATCATAGTGTTCCATTCGATTATGGAACAAAACCTAGGGCTAGGAAGACCACCACCAAGGTCACAAGGGGAGTCACCCCTAGAGTTGATCTTGATGAGTCCCAAATGACCAAGGCTTCAAAGCCTAAGAGGGTCATTAGGAGGGTTGCTAGGGAAGTCATCCCTAGTGAATATTTAGTGAACCCAATGAGCTCACATAGATATTGGGTTCCTAGGAGCATCTTCTCTATCCCATAGATGGGTTAGAGAGTGTCAACTCCAATTAGAAGGGTAGTTAACCCAACTTTGAGGAAATTGACACTCAAGGAGCATTTTCAAGGTTTTGATAACCTTTGAAAATGAAAAAGAATTATTATTTACTCCTTGAAGAGTAAATTGTGCCATATTTGAAAAATATCGATTTTAATCTTATTTGGCACAATTTAAGAAAACCTAGAGAAATACCATAATTGGGATTTTGGTTTTCTCTTAGGGATATATGGGCAATCTAGGGTTAGATTTTAAGTTAGCTAAGGCTAAGGATACTTAGATAGGGAATTTAGGTATTTTATTTGTGCTAACTTGCCATGATTGGTTGCCATATGCCATGCCATGACATCATATTTAGTTTATTATCATTTGAAATGTCATGATAATGCTTAGGCTAGTTTATATGTCATGCTTTATTTAAGTTTTCAAACTTTATGCCATGACATCATGAAATTGGCACATGTTTTTACTTATGATATCATTATATGCCATGTCATCATCTCTTGCATTATAATCAATAAAATTGATTTAAGGACAAACATATAATTTGATATTGAGATCAAATTGGTGTTTAGAAAATGCATGAGAACTTAGCCTAAGTTGACCTTAACCCATATCTCACATCAAATTGACTTGAATGTGGTTTGATACACCTTAGATGTGTGTGAGATATTAGGATCATGAGTTAGGATCAAGGTGCATTGTCCTTGTGCCTAGATGACCCTAATTAAAGAAATTAAGGATCATAGGGAAAGCTTGTGTACAAGTCATGTACATCTAGCCCTAAGATTATGGTCCCAAATTCAAATGGTTTTAAAAGCATTTTAAAATTGATTTGAAAAACCTTGATGAAGCTTTCCTAGTGATAGCATTCATCATTGAACATTGTGATACAAAGTTGAGTTAAACTTGAACTATTTCAAAGTTTTTGAACTTTGTATCAAGATTGAAAAATGGAAGTTATTTTCATAGAAAACTATTTTTCCATGATAGTATATGTTATGAGGAATGTATCCTCAAAATTTCACAATTTTTCGAATTTTCTGGAATTTTCTAGGAGTTTCTGAATTTCGGGAAGGAAATTTCAGAAATCTGCCTATCAGAGTCTGGATCGGTCTGGGGACCGATCCAGTGAAGCATGGATCGGTCTGCAGACCGATCCAGTAAGAACCAGAGAGCTTGGTGCGATCTGGTGAAGGCCTGATCGGTCTGGGGACCGATCCATGGGGTTTCTGATCGGTCCGGGGACCGATCAGAGCGTGCTGTTTCGATTTTCGACTGTTGGTCTGAAATTTCAGCGGAAGTTGGGTTTTGTGGATTTCTAAAGGTTTGGAACTCACAAAGACATTGTTGGTGCAATGGTCAAGGGGGAGTTGACCTTTAGGGGGAGTTTTACCTAATTGTCAAGGGGGAGTTGACTTTTAGGGGGAGTTTTTACTCCTTAAGACTTTTGAGGATTAGTGATATGGGATTATCACTAAGTTGATTGTTGAGTTTAGTATAAGGGGGAAATTAAGAGTTTCAATGAAAGGTATGGGACTTTCATTAGGAAGAAACTCTTGACCTTGATACCCTCCTTTTTCTTTTTAATGTATGTCAAAAAGGGGAGAGTGTTCATTGGAGAATTATTGGAGAAACCCAAGTTAGGTTATCGGGTTAACCTAAGCTAGGGGAAGAATGTCAAGGAATGTTCGAGGAAGAACATTGGAATTCTTTTTGATGTGTGTCAAAAAGGGGGAGAATTATTGGAGAACCCAAGTTAGGTTATCGGGTTAACTTAAGGGGAGAATGTCCAGAGAATGTTCAAGGAAAGAACATTGGACATTGGAAGATGATTGGAAAACCTAAGTTAGGTTATCAGGTTAACCTAACTTGATTATGGGTTTTGTCAAACATCAAAAAGGGGGAGATTGTTGGTGCAACCTTAGGTCAAGGTTGACCTGGTTGACCTGACTCGAGTTGACCTGACTCGAGTTGTATTTTGATGTTTGACTTAGGAAGATTGTCGGTGCAACCTTAGGTCAAGGTTGACCTAGTTGAGTTGCATGTTGATGTTTGACACTCGTGGAAGAGTTGTATTCTTGATATGGGACAAGAATAGATGTTTGGGAGATTATTGGGGCAACCGTAGATCAAGGTTGACCTGGTTGACCTGATTCGGGAAAAAGTCCAAGTATGGAGACTTGGCAACGGAAAAGTCCAAGCAGGGAGCTTGGCACTAGAAAAGTCCAAGTATGGAGACTTGGCAACGGAAAAGTCCAAGCAGGGAGCTTGACACGCGAAAAGTCCAAGTATGGAGACTTTGCACGGGAAAAGTCCAAGTATGGAGACTTGGCACTGGAAAAGTCCAAGTATGGAGACTTGGCACGGAAAAGTCCTAACTGGGATGTTAGGCAGTGTGGAAAGTCCTGGTGAGTGAAGCCAGGCAGTGGGAAAGTCCTAACTGGGATGTTAGGCAGTTGGAAAGTCCTGGTGAGTGAAGCCAGGCAGTGAGAAAGTCCTAACTGGGATGTTAGGCAGTGTGAAAACCCTAGTGAGTGAAGCTAGGTGAAAGTCTTGGTGAGTGAAGCCGGGCAAGGGAAAATCCAGATGGATCAAGGGTGATCGGACATCTGGTGATGGGAAGTCCAAGTAGGTCATAGAAGTGACCGGATACTTAGCACGAAGAGGAAAGTCCAAGTGGGTCAAAGGGATTGACCGGACACTTGGTGGGGAGTCTTAGCAGGTCAAGGGAGTGACCGGATACTAAGCATGATGTACCAATAGGTCAAGGTTGACCGGATATTGGTTTGAAAGGTTTGGGACTTGGTTTGGGCAAAAACCAAGCTCTGGATCGGTCTGCAGACCGTTCAGATATGATATTGATCGATCGGTGACCGATCGGATAACAAACAGAAGGCGATCATGGTTTCGTGGGCTCTGTAGAACAGCTGATCGGTCTCCACGACCGATCGAGACGCAAGAGAGGTGGGATCGATGCGTGGACCGATCCGGTGTTGATCGGTCCGCAGGCCGTCAGAAGAAGCAAAGTTGGGCACTTCGTGGAGCAATCTGATCGGTCAGGGACCGATCGGGCCTGATCGGTCCCCGGCCGATCGGAAGGTTCTGGACCGATCGGTGGAGCTGATCGGTCCACGATTCGACCGTTGAGTCACAACGGGTCGCTCCGTCTTCTCCGCTGGTTTCTGTTTCGCAGGTTATAAAAGGAGATCAAGGCTTTGGTGCAACTTCTACTTCTTCCTTCTTTCTTCTCTTCTGCTGAAGATTTGTGGGCTGCGATAAGAGCTCTGTTGAGTTCCTCCCGAAAGCTTCACGTGAGCTTCCCCGACTGGAACAGCTGCTGCTGTTAGGGTTTTTGAAGTTGCTGCTTCATCCGGACTCCAGTCGACGAGAAAGCAAGATTGGTAGAGTGCTTGTGTATTCTTATTGTATTTCTTGCTTATTCTTTGCACTTGTACTCCTGTTTGCTGTTGCAAACAAGTGTGGCGAGGTTTCTCCACTTAGAAGGAGTTTTTATTAGCCGGTTTTCCGGGGACTCATCCACCGACGGATTGATTGGGTTCGTCCACCTTACGGACACGCCGAGGAGTAGGAGCATCATCTCCGAACCTCGTACATCGCTGTGTTAAGGTTTGATATTCTTCCTTTCGTTTCTAGTTTATTTTTCCGCTGCGCTAACGAATTGTAGGAAGAAACGAGTGATTTGGGGCGGCTATTCACACCCCCCCTCTCTAGCCGCGTACGAAGAGATCCTAACAAGTGGTATCAGAGCGAGGCCGCTCTTCGACGGATCAACACCCGGGGGAGCACGGGCTAGAGATGGATCTCTATGGAGAAGATGTCACGATTCAACCCTTCTACGAGTCTCACGACAACTTCACATATTGGAAGGTAAGGATGATGTATTTTCTTAGAACTAATATGTTACATTGGTTTTGTGTACAAGAAGGGTTTTCCCCTCCGATGGATGAGGAAGGAAAACCTATCAAGAAGAAGGAGTGGACGAAAGAGCAAATCCGACAATCCGAAATCAATGACGAGGTAACAAAAATTATTGAATTTGCTTTGCCTAATAATGTTTTGTGCAAGATAGATAGGTACAACAACGCCAAGGAATTGTGGAACAATTTGGCAAAATTCCATGAAAAGGAGCCTAGTGAGCCAAGTAGCTCACATCATGGAGGAAGCGAATTGGAAGTTGAGGGCTACTCAACATCCAAGGAAGAAGAGGAGGAGAGCTCTTGTTCAAGATCGGAGCAAGAAGAGGCATCTACCTCCGGAAGGGATGAAGAAGAAAGCTCATCTCCATCCACAAACCTAGGTAACTCAAACACTTTAATTTCGAGCAAATTACATATATTATGCTTTGAGTGTAGGGAGTATGGACATTACAAGAGCAAATGTCCAAAGAGAGTTAGGAAGACTCCACCGGCTCCTAAGGTCAAGGAAGCCGGAGGCCCGATACGCAAAGGCAAGGAGCACGTGGTGTGCTTCCAATGCAAGCGAAGGGGACACTATAAGAGCCAATGTCCGAGGGGGAGGCAACCTCACAAGGACAAGAAACCAAGCACATCAATAGGGGGGGCTAAGGCAAACCCTAAGGTAATCTCTAAGGTTCATTATTGCAATTCTAATAAAACCCATGCTAGTAGTTTTGTTGCAATTGTTAATAATGATAAGCATGTTAACTTTAGGAACCAATACATGTGCTTAGGAGCTAAACATGTTAGCCTAGGTAAGGATAACATTAGGAAAACCAACCCTAGGATTAACGCTTCTAAAGTTAAGGAAAACCTAGGTAGAAATCCCAAGAAGACTAGACACATGCCTAGGAATATCTCAAGAGAAAATGACAAATTAACACTTGAGGTATTAGAGAGGGAAAATCAAGTCTTGAGGTCAAGACTTGATAATTTAGAAAAGGCTCTTAAAAACATGGAGAAGTCATCTCTAGGGTTTAAGAGTCAAAAACCCAAGTCCAAGGACAAGAAAGGTTTGGGTCACAAACCTAAGTCCCAAGTGGTCAAGCCCACTTATCATAGTGTTCCATTCGATTATGGAACAAAACCTAGGGCTAGGAAGACCACCACCAAGGTCACAAGGAGAGTCACCCCTAGAGTTGATCTTGATGAGTCCCAAATGACCAAGGCTTCAAAGCCTAAGAGGATCATTAGGAGGGTTGCTAGGGAAGTCATCCCTAGTGAATATTTAGTGAACCTAATGAGCTCACATAGATATTGGGTTCCTAGGAGCATCTTCTCTATCCCATAGATGGGTTAGAGAGTGTCAACTCCAATTAGAAGGGTAGTTAACCCAACTTTGAGGAAATTGACACTCAAGGAGCATTTTCAAGGTTTTGATAACCTTTGAAAATGAAAAAGAATTATTATTTACTCCTTGAAGAGTAAATTGTGCCATATTTGAAAAATATCGATTTTAATCTTATTTGGCACAATTTAAGAAAACCTAGAGAAATACCATAATTGGGATTTTGGTTTTCTCTTAGGGATATATGGGCAATCTAGGGTTAGATTTTAAGTTAGCTAAGGCTAAGGATACTTAGATAGGGAATTTAGGTATTTTATTTGTGCTAACTTGCCATGATTGGTTGCCATATGCCATGCCATGACATCATATTTAGTTTATTATCATTTGAAATGTCATGATAATGCTTAGGCTAGTTTATATGTCATGCTTTATTTAAGTTTTCAAACTTTATGCCATGACATCATGAAATTGGCACATGTTTTTACTTATGATATCATTATATGTCATGTCATCATCTCTTGCATTATAATCAATGAAATTGATTTAAGGACAAACATATAATTTGATATTGAGATCAAATTGGTGTTTAGAAAATGCATGAGAACTTAGCCTAAGTTGACCTTAACCCATATCTCACATCAAATTGACTTGAATGTGGTTTGATACACCTTAGATGTGTGTGAGATATTAGGATCATGAGTTAGGATCAAGGTGCATTGTCCTTGTGCCTAGATGACCCTAATTAAAGAAATTAAGGATCATAGGGAAAGCTTGTGTACAAGTCATGTACATCTAGCCCTAAGATTATGGTCCCAAATTCAAATGGTTTTAAAAGCATTTTAAAATTGATTTGAAAAACCTTGATGAAGCTTTCCTAGTGATAGCATTCATCATTGAACATTGTGATACAAAGTTGAGTTAAACTTGAACTATTTCAAAGTTTTTGAACTTTGTATCAAGATTGAGAAATGAAAGTTATTTTCATAGAAAACTATTTTTCCATGATAGTATATGTTATGAGGAATGTATCCTCAAAATTTCACAATTTTTCGAATTTTCTGGAATTTTCTAGGAGTTTCTGAATTTCGGGAAGGAAATTTCAAAAATTCTGATATCAGAATTGTGGACCGATCAGGAGGTTCCTGATCGGTCCAGGGGTTCATGGATCGGTCACCGAGACCGATCCAGGGAAGGCTTGATCGGTCTGGTGACCGATCAGGGCGTTCCAAATGCTGATCTGGGGACCGATCAGAGCGTGCCAGTTTCTGATTTTCAGCTGTTGGTCTGAAATTTCAGCTGGAAGTTGGGTTTTGTGGATTTCTAAAGGTTTGGAACTCACAAAGACATTGTTGGTGCAATGGTCAAGGGGGAGTTGACATTTAGGGGGAGTTTTACCTAATTGTCAAGGGGAGTTAACTTTTAGGGGGAGTTTTTACTCCTTAAGACTTTTGAGGATTAGTGATATGGGATTATCACTAAGTTGATTGTTGAGTTTAGTATCAAGGGGGAAATTAAGAGTTTCAATGAAAGGTATGGGACTTTCATTAGGAAGAAACTCTTGACCTTGATACCCTCCTTTTTCGTTTTGATGTATGTCAAAAAGGGGAGAGTGTTCATTGGAGAATTATTGGAGAAACCCAAGTTAGGTTATCGGGTTAACCTAAGCTAGGGGAAGAATGTCAAGGAATGTTCGAGGAAGAACATTGGAATTCTTTTTGATGTGTGTCAAAAAGGGGGAGAATTATTGGAGAACCCAAGTTAGGTTATCGGGTTAACCTAAGGGGAGAATGTCCAGAGAATGTTCAAGGAAAGAACATTGGACATTGGAAGATGATTGGAAAACCTAAGTTAGGTTATCAGGTTAACCTAACTTGATTATGGGTTTTGTCAAACATCAAAAAGGGGGAGATTGTTGGTGCAACCTTAGGTCAAGGTTGACCTGGTTGACCTGACTCGAGTTGACCTGACTCGAGTTGTATTTTGATGTTTGACTTAGGAAGATTGTCGGTGCAACCTTAGGTCAAGGTTGACCTAGTTGAGTTGCATGTTGATGTTTGACACTCGTGGAAGAGTTGTATTCTTGATATGGGACAAGAATAGATGTTTGGGAGATTATTGGGGCAACCGTAGGTCAAGGTTGACCTGGTTGACCTGATTCGGGAAAAAGTCCAAGTATGGAGACTTGGCAACGGAAAAGTCCAAGCAGGGAGCTTGGCACTAGAAAAGTCCAAGTATGGAGACTTTGCACGGGAAAAGTCCAAGTATGGAGACTTGGCACTGGAAAAGTCCAAGTATGGAGACTTGGCACGGAAAAGTCCTAACTGGGATGTTAGGCAATGTGGAAAGTCCTGGTGAGTGAAGCCAGGCAGTGGGAAAGTCCTAACTGGGATGTTAGGCAGTTGGAAAGTCCTGGTGAGTGAAGCCAGGCAGTGAGAAAGTCCTAACTGGGATGTTAGGCAGTGTGAAACCCTAGTGAGTGAAGCTAGGTGAAAGTCCTGGTGAGTGAAGCCGGGCAAGGGAAAATCCAGATGGATCAAGGGTGATCGGACATCTGGTGATGGGAAGTCCAAGTAGGTCATAGAAGTGACCGGATACTTGGCACGAAGAGGAAAGTCCAAGTGGGTCAAAGGGATTGACCGGACACTTGGTGGGGAGTCTTAGCAGGTCAAGGGAGTGACCGGATGCTAAGCATGATGTACCAATAGGTCAAGGTTGACCGGATATTGGTTTGAAAGGTTTGGGACTTGGTTTGGGCAAAAACCAAGCTCTGGATCGGTCTGCAGACCGATCCAGCGATACGTTTGTGTATCTGATCGATCTGGTGACCGATCAGATAACAAACAGAAGGCAAAGCGCAGTTCTGTGAGCTTACTGATCGGTCTGGGGACCGATCAGCATGAAGCCTGATCGGTCTCCACGACCGATCAGAGACGCAGCCGAGAGAGGTGGGATCGGTCTGTGGACCGATCCAGCTGTGGCCTGATCGGTCCACAGACCGATCAGGAAACGAACAGAAAGTTGGGCACTTTCTGTGGAGCAATCTGATCGGTCTAGGGACCGATCAGCCCAGGGCCTGATCGGTCCCCAGACCGATCAGAAGGGTTCTGGACCGATCAGGGTGGAGCCTGATCGGTCCACGATTCGACCGTTGAGTCACAACGGGTCGCTCCGTCTTCTCCGCTGGCTTCTGTCTTCGCTGTGCAGGTTCGCAGGTTATAAAAGGAGATCAAGGCTTTGGTGCAACTTCTACTTCTTCCTTCTTTCTTCTCTTCTGCTGAAGATTTGTGGGCTGCGATAAGAGCTCTGTTGAGTTCCTCCCGAAAGCTTCGCGTGAGCTTCCCCGACTGGAACAGCTGCTGCTGTTAGGGTTTTTGAAGCTGCTGCTTCATCCGGACTCCAGTCGACGAGAAAGCAAGATTGGTAGAGTGCTTGTGTATTCTTATTGTATTTCTTGCTTATTCTTTGTACTTGTACTCCTGTTTGCTGTTGCAAACAAGTGTGGCGAGGTTTCTCCACCCAGAAGGAGTTTTTATTAGCCGGTTTTCCGGGGACTCATCCACCGACGGATTGATTGGGTTCGTCCACCTTACGGACACGCCGAGGAGTAGGAGCATCATCTCCGAACCTCGTACATCGTTGTGTTAAGGTTTGATATTCTTCCTTTCGTTTCTAGTTTATTTTTCCGCTGCGCTAACGAATTGTAGGAAGAAACGAGTGATTTGGGGCGGCTATTCACACTCCCCCCTCTCTAACCGCGTACGAAGAGATCCTAACAGTATTTACCTCCCTCCATATCTGTAGGGCTTGCACTAGGAGAGTCGTTAAAGTATTGGATCTACCTTTTTTGAAAGAACTATTGTTCTATGATGGTTAAACTTTTCTTTCAAAAATTTTCACAGTTCTTGTGGTTCTTTTACAATCAGATACTCAACTTTCAATCCATCATCAAGATGGTAACAAAGAAAAATAATTACTTTTGCACGATCCTATAGAGATTCATTATTTCCTTCTTTTATTGTATCTTTGAAGCTGTTAGAGACAAGGTGAATTTTGACATCCAAAATCTATGACAAATAAGTTTTTTTCATCTAGATGGAGTGCTTTAAATTCAAACTTTTTAATATTTGTATAACAACTATATAAAAGCAAACTAAAAAAATAATTAAAATAATATCATTTATAGAACTAAAATGTTTTACTAATTGAAGCAATCAAAGATTTGCATCCACAAAAAATATTATAACAAAAAAAATTTAAAGTAAACAAATACTAACTAAATATGTCAAACAAAATATATTATGTCGTGGTAGTAGTTATGAAACAATCAAATATTATATCAATAAAAATTAAAAGTAAACAAATACTAATTAAATAGACATGTCATATAAAAATAATATATATTTTACTTTTTTTCCCCAAAAATATTGATATGTATTAGATTGTAGATTAATATTATTCAGAACATTAATAAAGCTTATATGTTAGATCAATATTCATAAGAATATTGATAAATCTCAGATCTAAAGATATGCCAATAAATTAATATAAATTTGTATTGTATCTCTTCATCAATATAGAATTAAAATTGAAGAAACATCAATATTCTTTAGGAGGATGATATAAAATTAAAAGTTGCGCTTCTTTAGGAGGATAATATAAAATTAAAAGTTATGTTTCTTGTGAAGCCCAATATAAATTTAAGATTTTTTAAAACTATTTTAAAAGTATCAATATTAAATTTTAATATTGTGTTATTTCAAAAGCATTAATATAAAAAGGCATAAATATAAAAAAGATAAATATAAAATGAAAATTTGCACTATTTTGAGAGCATCAATATAAAGACTAAGAATAATAATTATTTATGAGTTTATAGATAACATATTATAATTTAATTATAGGAGAAGTAATTGATATGTGAAGTGGTATAAAAATAAAAAAAATATATGATTCATCCATCAACATATATAATCAATCATCTATTATAACAACAATAAAATTTATTTTTAGCCCTTAGAATAATGATGCAACGGTAAAAATCAGGATAATAATGTAACGATAAAATGATTTTTAAATTAGTTATTTTGAAAAATTAAATACTTGAATTATAAAAAGAACAATTTTTTTTTCTTGTCCTCGAGCTATGGTGTAGCGGCATGATGTCCATACAATCTTCCAAATATTCATAGTTAAATTTTAAGTTATACCGTTCTATGAGACATTTTCTTCTAATAGGATAATAAATTTATGATATCGATTTGTTGGGTCATTTATTAAGAGTACTTTAATCTGATGACTAATAAAAAAATCTTCATGGATCATATGAACATTTTTAGAATTAATCAGCTCGAACAGTCAGATAACTCGTGCTGGCTAAAAAAAAAATAACAAAATTTTTTAATATTTAACAAACAATTAATATTTCTTGACAAATATATTTGACAATAATTTATTTTGGGAACTTTTTTCGATTATCCGAATATGCAACTTTTCACTACCCGGACCGGTTCGCTTACATACGGCCCAAGTTCGATCCAGACCCGGTCTGACAGTGGTTTTGATCGCGGCGATGAAAGTCCATCGGGCTTGGCGAGCTTCTGATAAGCCCGCGTCCTTAGGTCTCAGGGGAATCCCACGATTACCACTTCCTCGTCTTGGCGGCGGCGATGGCGGCGCAGGAGCAAGGAATGAAGGCATCTTCGTACTCCGGATCTTGACACCGAAGTCGTATGATGAAGAAATTTCCGGTGAATCATCAGTCCCTTTTCCTCCCCATGTTTTCCTTCCCCATCTTGTCTTACGCTTTACAATTTTCTCCTCTGCCATTCTCCTGTCACTATATTTGCTTTTTCTCCACCATCGTTTTCGCACCGTGACGCACGAGTTTATTCAATTGCTAATTTGGATTTTCTAATTGTTTAAACACCATAATATATATATTTTTTGAAATTCGGACGGTTTATGTTACCAAAAATTCCTCTCATCTTCACTGGTTCTATTCTGTTAAACTCCTCAATATATTGGAGAGTAGGGAGTTTGAGCCGAAAAGGCTACTTTTTGATCTGTTTAGTGTTATGGTTTCACCATATTAATCAGCATGTAGGTTTTGTATGAGGCATATATATACAAGAGCTTGTATTTATCTGGATCAGCTCCTCTCTGAAACTGTCCAACATTGTTTGTACGGGAAGAAACAATAGTTTCCATTGCAAGAACTTGGAAATCCATCTGCGTCCCACAATAGATAAAATTACTTCATCTTGTTTTTGTTTTGTTTTTTTTTTCTTTTAGTTTTACTGCTCCTTTTATTTTATTGGAAAATATATCTGTTGTGGTGGAGTTACTGATGTAGGTTTGATAGCTGTGTACTATAAGATCTTATTCTTGTGTTTGATTGCAGGTGTTAGTCTTTGGGTCTTTTACTGAAGATGAGACCAAGTTATTCCAAAAACAGTCTGAAGATGATTCACATCCTGTAGAAAAAGAAGGATTGCAGTTTGGATCCTTGAATGCTCCAACTTCATATGAAGGCTCTAATATAGAGGCTAGAAAAGTCAATTCATCAGCAAATGCAAAAGGTATCCAAATTTCAAATTTAACTGGAAACACCCAAGGATGCACCACTTCATCAACATCCAAGAATGATAATAAACTTGTGAATACAAAAATCCAAGCAAATGGGTGCTCCAATAGATGTTCTTCCCACACTATAGGAGTTACTGAAAATGGGCACTGTAACTCTGATTTATCTTCTTTTCTTGAATCTGAGCATGGAGCCACAAGCACAACTATAGCAGGCCCAAAAGACGGGGTCCAAGTGTCAAAGATCCACAGTGTGCCTGTTGACTCAGGAGCAGTTGCAACTCCATCTGTGGAAACTCTGAAAACTAATAGTGAGAAAGAGCAAGTGGTTAGATGCTTATTACCCCGTGGGCTAATAAATTCTGGAAATCTATGTTTTTTAAATGCAACAATGCAAGGACTTCTCTCCTGTCCACCATTTGTTCAACTACTGCAGGAGTTAAGGAATCGGAGTATCCCGAAGGTCTGAATCATTCGAAACACTACACCAGCCCTCATTTGCTCTTTATCTTTGTTTTTAAAAATTTATTTCCTGATTTCTCTGTTGTAGATGGGCTTTCCAACTTTGCATGCATTTGTTGATTTTATATGTCAATTTGACGTGCCTAAGGATTCAAGAGCTACTAATGATGGAAAGAGAGCTATTGAGACTGGGATGCCTTTTAGTCCAACTATGTTTGATGCTGTTTTGAAAGGTTTTACTCCAGACTTGCCAACTGGAATATCTGGAAGGCATAGGTGTGAACTCACTCATTTTTCTGGGTCTGTTTAATTGTATTAATTTCATAGCTATTATTTCTATCCATTGTTGTCCAACTTTTCTCATTGTTCTGATATAAATAAAATGTTGAAGAATGTGAAAAATCTCTTATGTGACAAACAGACAAAGCATTACTAGTCTATGATGTTAAAACCCTTTTGCATGCTATCGACACTTTCAATTGAAAATTATTCAAAGTGTGATCTTTAACCAATTGGCAGTTGATGTGCATTTTTGTACATTTGGTGTTTTCGTCAGCCTAAAGATGATTGATGTGGCATGAGTATTAGGGATGTTTTTAATGGGTGTTCATGTCTGGGCATCTTAATCCACCAATACAACATGTATTTGGTAGGAACTAGCTGAAACCGAACTAGATAGTTCCTATAATTCATAGGATGTATTTAAAGAATATAAATATTTTTCTTTATTGTATATTATTTGGTGTTTTACTTTTAGTTTGACTGGTAGATGAATCATTAACAACTATCACTCTTTTTTAATAGAAATATGCATATTTTTATATTCCATGTTTTAAATTGTTCAACATCTTGAAGACAATGCTGAGATTGCATTATATTTGCTGGAGGAATTAGATTACTATCAGTTGCAAATCTTTGAATGATAAATAGGTGTCCTTTTAAATCTTGTCCAACATATATACTTCTTTCTATAGATCTGATATATCATGTGTTCTTAAGCATAAATTTTATTTTTCAAAAGATCTGTAATTCCTATTTGTTTGTCATTTTCTCCATCTCAAATTCTAATAGTTCCTAAGTTAAATAACGATGTTGCAACTTAAAGAACTATTTTTTTTTTTTTTAATTTCTCATGACTATGGATGTTTCAGCATCTGGAAATTAAGATATTTTGGTGGTGCAAGATGAACCCTAGATAGAATGTGAAGGCAAGCAGGGAAAAGTTAATATATATTTTTTGCACTTCATTACACTGTTTATTACTAAGTAAAATAGTTATGATATTTATTTACGAGGACAAAAGAGTGGTGAAGGGAATAAAATAACATGCCAATGGAAGCCTCCATGTCAAGTGCATAATAGTTGTCCTTATTTAGCATGGAGTTTAATGTCATTAGCTAATTGCTATCTCATACTCACATATGACATACATAAACTATATGGGTAGAATAAGAAATCACTCAATCATATGAACTGTTTTGAAGGAATGCTTTAAGTTTTGCTTGAGAGGAAAATTTTCCAAACATTAAGTACTAAATATGCAATCTGTGTTACCTATTTACACCAGAATGTGTAAGTACCCCTTCAATCCTGTTGTTGCTGTAGACTCATCTGATGTTATATTTTTTGCAGACAGGAAGATGCTCAGGAATTCTTGAGTTTTATCATGGACCAAATGCATGATGAATTGTTGAAGCTTGATGGCTGTTTATCAGAGTTTAATGGCGGCAAGTTACCTATTGTTTCTTCCGCCGAAGAAGATGGCTGGGAAACTGTTGGACCAAAGAACAAATCTGCAGTCACCAGAACTCAGAGTTTTGTTCCTTCACAGCTAAGTGCAATTTTTGGGGGTGAGTCAAGGAGTCTTGTGAAGACAACAGGTAACAAATTGCTTATTCAACATGTTTCTTTGAAATGGGTTGTGCTCATGTGAAGATCTGTCAGTTTTGTTGTCTATCATAAAGAACTCAGAACATGAAACTGTTTTCTGTATTTTCAAAGTCTTAATTTCACTTATTTTAAATGTTATGATTATAGTAGCATGCATTATCTATCAAAGCTTTTCCTAATAGCTTCTTTTGGATAAGTGATATGATTTACTCAATTACATTGATACCAGGGCAGGAGTCTCTTGTCTGCAATTTTAATCAAGTTTCAGGGCATTTTATGCATTGGAGAGATGTCGCTAAATGAGTCTCTTCTGATTTCTTCTTACAAGTTTCTCAGTCCTTTTTATTTATGCATTGTAGAGGAAAGAAGTAGCTCAATAAGCTCTAATGTTTCCGAGTTAAAATTAGTCCCCCCCCCCCCCCTTCCTTTTCGATCTTCTCAGTCTCAAAAACTGTCTTTATAGTGCCATATACAGTATTGCAGGCATCCGGTGCATTACACACTTGAATACACATGTGCTGACATACTGCTTTTTCTTTATTCTTCAACGAGCTCAATCTGACCAACCTAATTTTTTTTTGTTAAAACCATCTCAGTATCTTTGAGAATAGATCAAATAAGATAGACTGATTAGTAAGTGGTTAATTTAATCCAATTATGTTGAATTGACAATATGAGAAGGGAAGAGATCTCTTGATTGGAAAAGTTGTGATTAGCACAAAGATTGCTTATATGATGCTTAAAAGAAAAAATGTTAGATTTTAATCAGAGTTTGATTTGAGATTTTTTATTTATTTATGGAAATGCTATATAGTTTTCACAATTCCTGGAAAACGAGCTTATGCATGAGACAGTTTTATTTCACTTCATACTATGGTAAGGTCATATTTTGAGCTAATGTTTCTATGGTCATGGCTCATGACCTAAACCTGTGGTTGTGAACAGCAAGCTGAACTGTAAAACTGCCCTGTTCCAGGTTTAAACTTGATGTTCATGCTGGAAATCTTCTTATTGCACAATTTGACATAAGTGTAGCTACTATATACAATTTTTTAAAATTATTGTTTAATTTTCTTTGTGTTGATGCTTCCACACCCAGTGAATTTCTGGCATAAAAGATATTTATAATGAGCTGAATATTTATTTTCTCCATGTCGATGTAATAAAGAAGGGGAGCCTTGGCGCAATGGTAAAGTTGTTGCTTTGTGACCTAAAGGTCACGGGTTCGAATCCTGTAAACAACCTCTTGCAAAAAGCAGGATAAGACTGCGTACAATGGATCCTTCTCCGGGATCCCGCATGGCGGGAGCTTTGTGCACGGGCTGCCCTTTATGTCGATGTAACAAAGAAAAATAAATTCTATCTTGTAGAACATTTACAAAATTGCATGAGTTGTGTTGTATCCTCTATGTGGAATTTAATAAAATTTCTATGGAGGATTTGGATTTTTTTTATTGTTACTAATCTATTTGTTTGACTTAAAACATCTGTTCTAGGCAACAAGGGTTCTGCAACAGTTCAGCCATTCCTCTTGCTCCATCTTGACATTTTCCCAGAGACTGTTCAAACTATCGAGGATGCACTACATTTGTTCTCTGCGCCAGAAGTTCTTGAAGGATATAAAGCATCACATGGCAAGGTTTACTTTTATGTACTTCTGTAGCCTTTTGTATAAATTTGTTTGTTGAATTAGTGAGTTGAAATGCTTTTTAGTACAAAGATTGAATTTGGGTGCAGGTATGATGGATGTTATTCAACAACCTGATATATTTATTTATTTATTTGTTGAATTCCTGACAAAAGAGTTGCCAAAGTAATATGGGATTTGAATATTTCTATAGATATTAGTGAACTTTCTTAGATAATGTTACACCACTATGTGTAGAGGCATATAAGAAAAACTCAACCTTTCCTCGCATGCCTATTACTAGGCGAAGCCCCTCGTGGTTTACCTCCCTTCTAGACAGTTTTGGGGGGGGGGGGCGGCTGCCGAGGTAACGGTTCTACTGTGAATGCCTTGCAATATCATCATCAATTTAGTTTTCTACCTTCTATGTATTGTCAACAAATAAAACCAGAAAGGCAGAAACACACTCCTTATGTAACTAATAAAATATATTTAATTCCAGAATACTCTGCAAATGATAGTGTTATATATTTTCATAATTTAATTTAGAATGTTAACACCTAATTAAGCCGTACCGAACTAATATTTTGAGTTTTATTGTTCATTTGAAGTTAGATTAGGATTGGGTTGAGCAGGTAGGCTTGATGATTAGGTTTGGTGGATTCAAATTAGGCTTGATTGGAATTCATTTTGGCCACTTTAGGTTTCAACAAAGTTTATACTTGGATTAGAAATTATATATATTTTCTCTTCTTTCCCTCCTTCCTCACTGCATTATATTGTCGATCAAACCTTCCAGGGGAGGCTCTTTTCCCTCTCCTCTCTAGCATCCTTCTCTCAATCTCCTCTCTCCTCTCTTATCCTTCTCTCGGTTTCTCCCCCTCTCACCTCTCTTTGATGGGTTGCTACCGCCAACCGATTTTAGACATAGAGCTGCTGTCATTAGTGGTCTTCTTCCCTTCCAATGAGGTAGAAAACCCTAGACCTAGTGATGCAACACAAAAAGAGAGACTAATGTCGTAGGTTGGTGGAGTAGGAATTTAAAATTTGGGGTAAAGTGGTGTAGAAAGGTTACAGAAACTTAGGCTTTGATTACTTGTCTATTGATAACTTAATTTCAATTGATTCAACTTCCATGTTTGAGATTGGTTTGCCCCATTTTTTGTTTGCTTTATATTTGTCACTACCAAGCTTTCGAAGTCCTTATCTAAAGAGATATTAATTGAGTGATATAAATAGTAAAATATATATTAAAAATTGTGAACTATAAGTCGCTTTTAACTGTCTACAGCGATGTGGCAGCATGAGACATATACAGTTAGTATTTATTTTGTGTTAGATGCTATCGTTGTTTATCATCCACGAGTCGCAGTCCATGTGAGGTCTCAGCCCACTTGTCAGAAGACACTATTTATATTTTGGAGATCTCATTGCTCCAATGATTCACTCCTAAGTGGATTTACTTGTCATAAATAAATGATGATAATTAAGTGTTGATATAAACACATGAATTGGCAGCATAAAACTTTACATTAAAATAAAATCCTAACTTATTTTAATGTTAAAATGAGAATTCTTGTTGTTTGCCTACTTTGCAATTTATACTTGCTCTCTATTTTCTTGGGCCTTCAGTTTTCAGGCAAGGATTGATTTTTAAGTTTAATTGGTTTTAGCTTGTGTATAAAGTTACTGAGAGATTTCTAGGTGTGCTGAAAACTATTTTTGTTTTATTTGTTTTACCTTTCAAATTTTTTGTTTGACATTTTATATTTTCTACATCTTAAAAGGAAGTGCATCTTGGTATGTGGAAACACACCAAGATCCTACATCACAAGAACAGTAGTAACAAGCAAATCACAAAATATTTTAGGATTGAATTCTTAATGACAAGCCATGATGTGATAACAGTTGCCCATTTCTCTTGTTTTTTTTTTCTCGCCGGAATTTGTATTTGTCAATATATCATATTAGATTTCCATTCTTGTTTCTATTATTGCAAGAAAAGAGCACCATATGTCATGCATTTGACACTTGTTCTTCCATATTTTTTTGTTAATTTTTTAAAATAATTCCAAACACTTGATGTTTCTTTTCTCATATGTCTACCTGCAACTTCCTTTTGAATTTCCTGTTTCTTCAACTTATTATCATCCCCATCCCCATCCTCATTGTCATTAGTTTGATTGGCATCTTTGCTTCTTAAGTCTAAATTGACATTGAAATCGAGTTCATCTAATCCCCAATTGCCTTTATGCTAATAATTTATCTGCTTTAGATTTTCTGAGTTCTCTCGGTTGGTGCAGGCTGGGGTTGTAGATGCTAGTAAATCAGTGAAAATACAAAAACTTTCCAAGATAATGATACTGCATTTGAAGAGGTTCAGCTACGGAAGCAACGGAAGCACAAAATTGCTCAAGCCTGTTCATTTCCCATTAGAGCTTGTCATCGGACGCGAACTACTCGTTTCCCCATCCGAGGTATTTTTTTTTCATGTTTGTTTCTGAGTTTCCTCATTATTCTCCTTGTTTCCACGTCTGTTCATGTTCTTATTATTCTCCAACCTGCTTCACCTATAAAAGTCATTTTTCTCTATGCAGCGGCGGAGATACGAGCTTGTGGCGACTATAACGCACCATGGGCGAGAACCCACAAAGGGCCATTACACTGCAGATGCAAGGTATGGTGATGTATGGCTTCGGTATGACGATGCATCTGTCACAGCAGTTACTACGAACAAGGTCCTGCATGACCAGGCGTATGTTCTTTTCTATAAGCATATTCAATGATCCATGTCCTACTTAATCTGTCACCCGATCTCAGGATGTTGTGTACATGAAAACCGCGGTTGAGATCAGAATTACTTATGTGGTTACATGTAGAGTTCTTATCAGTATCTGGATTAGGCAGGATTGAGGTGTCAGAGGTTCCCCCCCTATTTTGCCACAGTCAATGTATACTGGCCTAAAAGCCATTTTTATACTAGAGTTATTATTTCTTCTTTTTGTCGCCAGTTGATCGAGCTCAGAGATCTGAGTCGATCGGAAGGTGAACACACTTTCTGGTTGCCTCGTAACCTTGTGCATTTCTTTTCGCGATAGTTTTGCATTCAATGCTTTGCGTAAGCTTCCAACCTTGATTTCTACTAAGATCTTAGGCTCTTGCGGTGGATGAATTGACATTCCCTAGCTCATCGATAATGGGAGCTTCAGTCATTCTTTATATCTTGGGCAAAAGTTGAAAGGCCAATTTTTTTTTATTAAATTTGTTAGAAGGATGTTTATTTTTTTTAATGTTATTATAGTGGTTACGAGATTATAATATTCTGATTTTATAATTACTATATTTCTCATGGTCACCAGTTGTTATGGGGTTGTAGTTTCTATAACATCATGTTTACTAAAAATATTGATCAGAATTTAAATGTCGTAATTATGAAATTGTAACCGTTATAATTGTGTACGTAAAAAAATGATGGTAGTTTTAGAAACAAAATTATTTTATTTAGGAAAAAAAGATAATTCTTTTAAAGAAAAACAATAAATAAAAATAAAAATCTTGACTTACATTTGCACGCCTCGATCTCGATCTCTAGCTAACGTTCTCTGGTCCCCACGGCTAGTTCGGTATTTTATCGAATAAATCGACGTTGGCGATGAGTGGAGACCACGTTGCGAATAAATCGACGTTGTTTTTATGAGATGCTTTGATTCGCCCTCGTCCGATGCCTTTGCCTTCCTTCGCTGCCGCAACTGATGCCGCTGCTGCTGCTCCATGTTCCGTTGCATCACCACCAACCGCGTCCAGCTCACCACAAATCTTCAACACCTACCTCGCCACTTGCCTCAAGTTGAGATTGACCTCCTCCTCCGTTCGCACTCTGCTCCCCTTCAGTCGTCGCCTCAAAGCTCGCTCCTTCCTCGCCCCCGTCTTCTTCCGCTCGCCTACCCCTCTTCCCATAGGTATTTCTGCTAGTCGCCGTACTTTACTGCTAGAAGCGTTTCTAGGGATTTCTAATTGTGGTTCTATTAACTACTTTGGGTTCTCTTATTCTTGCTCTCCTTTTTCCGGCCTTGCTCTCACAAAACTCATGGTGGAGGATTGTTAGGGTTGAGTTGCTGTTGTGGAAGTGGAGGTATAAGTGCCACTTTTATGTTCGCTTTACTCGGGTGGATGAATAGGAGGGAAAGGAAAAAAGAAATGCACATAGAGAAAGCTAATTTTGTTATACATGTTTGATTTTTGTTCAATTTTTTTTTTCTCTCCTTCCTCCTTTTCCTCCACCCGTCTAAACAAGTGTCATGTGCGTCGTTGAGTTCGGCTGAAAAAATTTGCATCTTGAGTCTTGCTCATATTGATTTTTGGTTTTCCTCTTACTTGGCCGCTCCTCTTTTTTGGGCCCTTGTCTTCTAAAATTCAAGTCGGAAGATTGTTTTCATATTGCCAGGGTTTAATATACTGTTGCAGAAGTGGAGGCGTAGTTGCAGCTTTGTGTTCCCTTTATTCTGGTGGATGAATCAGATTCGGAAGGAAAGGAGCAATGACTGCTCATAAACAAAAGTCGTCTTTATTCTCCATATGTTATTTTTGTTCCTTTCTCCCTCCTTCTCCCTCCTATTCATCCATCCAACTAAACAGGCCAATGATGCTAATGAGTTCGGCTAAAAAAGTTTGCATTCTTGATCATCTTTTTGTTTGGTTTTCCTCTTATTGGCGCGCTCCCTTTTTTGGGTCAAGATTGAAAATTGTTGCCTGTTGTTTCCATAAACATGTATTCTGCTAATAGATTCTTAGGGTTAATTTTTGTTGCAAAAGTGGAGGCGTAGGTGCAGCTTTATGTTCCTTTTAGATGGATAGATGAATATGAGGGAAAGGAACAATAAATGTACATAAAAGAAAGAAACTCATTTGTATTCATGGTGTTATTTCTGTTTAGATGATTAGTACCATTGTTCAGATCATTTTATGAGTAACTTGGCCAAAATAACTATTCTATAATCTAAGTTCAAATTACTTCCTAGTTTTCTCATGTCTAGCATCCTTTATGCAGATAATGTTAATATATTATTTTTTAGGTCCCTCATTAATGTGATTTAGTTGGGTGGCGATGCTAAACTTCTATATACTTCCCTTGTAGGCTTGTATACTAGAGAAGAAAGAATATAGGTTCATGTCAGATTGCTAGTTCCTTCTTTACTTTTTAATTAAATTGTTATGCAGTGAAATACTGTCATCATCTTATCTTAATTGCCTAAATGACAATTTAGGTGGTGTTTCTAGAACCCCAATCAAATTGATTATTATTATTATAATTATTATTATTATTATTATTATTATTATTATTATTATTATACATTTTTCCTTTGTAAGATACTTCAGGATGCATTTTTCTTGTTTGAACTGTTTCATTCAAGGTTAAACTAATTGAGATTGTGAGATCATGTTAGCGTATAACATGACATGTTTCTACTAGATGGTTAAAGCCAAGACTTCTCTTTGTCGGTATTCAGTCTTAGGAAGTGCAAATAGATGTTATGAGTTGATTAAACAGTTGGTCATCTATTTACAGATATGGGAAGCAATGGGGTTCTTCTAGGAAAGGAACCTGACTTAGTTCTCTCCTCTTCATATGAGGCTGCAATGAAGGCCCTTTCCTCTCTAATTGGTGGACGCAAAAATAATGTTAAACCCCCAAAAGGAAAATTGAATGCAATGCTTGATTATTTAAAGGTAATTTGGAGCTGATCTCATTCTAAATATTGTAGTTTTTAAATGTATTCAGTAATTGAATTACAGCTCATTGTCTTCTGTTCCGTGTGGTGGATTGGCTATGATATACATACACAGTTGATCTTGAATTACTTATTAAGACCTTTTCCATGTTATTCTTAAACCTGGGTGGGGAGCAACAACATTGGTTTTTTCTTTTTGCCTATAATGTTTGTGAACGAGACACTCCATGAAAAAATTATGCTGATAAAAACAGCAATGTTAATACATGATGTAAGAAATATCGTCAAATCAGATCTAGTAGTGTGAGAAGCAATGCCTAGTGTTAAAAGGTTTATCATTTCTGTAAGAACTAGGCCATGCCAAGTCTAACATAATTCATGAAAGTATAGACCCTTGTGCATTATGAAAATATTTTAGATGAGAAGTGACTTTTTACATTGTTGCCTTTCTCCATAATTAAATTCCATGGCACGACTCATGCAATCTGTGTTAATCTTTAGTTGAGCACTATAGAAACAATATTCATGTTTATGTCTGAACCCTTTGTTTCCCATAGGTTATTCACTTTTAGGAATAATATAAGGAGACTAGAGTTCCAATTGCGTATGAGGATCCATATAGCCGACTATACTTAGTAGGATAAATGCTTAGTCCTTGATGTATAAGGAGATCAAAGTCTTTTGTTTGTTTTTTCCATTGCAGATGTTGCTATAATCATCCGCGATTATTTTGCCAACAAATTTTTTTTTTCAACGTGTTACATGAACTGGTTAGTGGTGGAGGGATGACTATAATGAAATGAACATATAATGCTTGTTAGGGTGACATGGTTCAGGTTATCTATTTGGTGATAAAATCAAAACCAATTTGAAATTGTTTAGTTTAAAAATTCAAATTGGAATTAAATTATAGTAGCAGGGATGATCTAGGCATAGAAGTATGTAGTTTCAGTGTCTTTCTGTCGCGTGCAAAGCCGGAGATAGGTCTCACATGTGGAGTGGGAGAGATGGGCAAAACTGATTTTGACAAGGGTAAAAGTTGAACAAGAGGAGGTTTCACAAATTCAAGTAGGAGGAGAGAAAGAAAGAAAAGGTGGATGAGGAGATAGGCTGTGCCAAGTCACTAGCCTCTCCCTAAGGGGGAATTTCTGTTTGGAAACCGATAACCCAGAAAGGTTAGGTCTGATACCTTGTTAAATTTTCGGAAAAGAAAATATTGTATTGCATAGGTATAATAAACTATTACACAGTATACATTGACCCCAACCCAACCTAAAAACAGCTAGTGTTTAAATCTAGAACTCATAAAACCTAATATTCTTTGACAGTGTTAATGGTATGAGGAAAGAAAGACAATGTCAATGGAAAATATGAGTTCTTGACTGATGGATGAAGTCTCACTTATGAAGGAACAACTAGAGAACAATGTTACAAATATTGGGTGTGTATTTCCATCATGAATGGAAGGATGAAAATAATGGTCAATATGCACATGATGAACTCAATGAGGGTTGAGGATGGTTGGTGGCAGTGGAGGTTTCAACAGGTTGGAGGATTATAGGAAGGGAACCTTTAAAATTTGTGGTGCATCGCGGAAACAGTAGAGAACTTTACAAGTTTTGCTACTTTAGAAGTTTCACTTTCAAATGTTCACGAGATATCATAGATGGATCTATAAATTAGAATTACACTATAGGTTCAAGGAACCTTCAGTAGATCCATGCCTAATGACATCTAATTACTCTATCTTGGGATGCAAATCATTGAGTGCAATAGCTTGGGATGAAATTGATCCAATGGAGATGCCTATAGTGGAAGCGATTATGCAGAGTGTTAGAGATTCTGCATTGGAGACTGAGACTTGGGGAGGTGAAGACATATTCTTTAGAAAATGCAGGTATTTGTAGGAGATATGATTTCACCTTAGCTGTGTCCATTCAAACTAATGCAAGGATGGAGTGGATAGTTGATACTTTAATATGGTTCAGATTGGAATACAACAGTGGCGAGGTTGAGCAGTACAATCTCTTGGTGCAGGGACAGTCATCGAAGGAGGTACACCATGAGTAGCACTCTTTAGCACTTTCTTTCTTCTTTAACTTGTATGATTATAGTTTCATTGGTTTCTTTATAGCTTTGTGATTACATGGTATATTTCCACTTTCTTTTATTGCTTCCTTGCAATTCAATTTTTGCAGATAACTTCCTCAAATTTATACCATTTTCTTTCTTTTTTTTTCTGCAGATAATAGGTGTGGAGAACTTAATTCAGCTCAACATTATCCACATTGGTGGAACAAAAGGAAAGGTGATTCTTGTGTGATTATTTGGTTTTTGTTTTTTTTGTTTCATCCATTGCAAATGTCAGGTTCTATGTTTTGAAAATTGTTTCACTTAGTTACAATTTTGGTGTGATAATTGATTATTCTTTCCATTTCCAATATATTGATAATTGGGTAGGCACTTACCAATGAGCAATACAAAAATTTGCCAAGTATAATCTATTGTCGACCACCTCCTCACCTTTTAGAGAAAACCCAAATAGATTTTGCTTAATTCTTTAGTTCTTTAAAAAGCAAATCTGGTTTAGAATGATGACAATAACATGAGAGGCCAAGTACTATTTGGTCTTGTTTTTATGCTAGGATAGAGTGAGGAATTGGAAGTGATAGAATCGTGATTTATGTTCTATGCCACTGATGGTTTCATTAATGGCATAGACTTGCATTTTGCTGAGACAAAAAGACCAAGTCATGAGCCACCAAGACTTTGCAAATTTGGACCTCTTCACTGATTTTTTAATACTGTATTGTGTATTATATGCATGCAGCAAATCAATACAGCTGTGCTGGCATCATGAAATGAAGGGAAAAAAAATTGAAATAAGGACTGAGAGATGAATATAACCAGAAAAATATTATTTGTGGATGAATTGAACAAAATGAATCATTTAAATCACTTTGGATACTGACCTAAACAGCCTTTCTTAAAATTCTTGCCTCGAATACATGATATCAGCCTGGTCCCTTTTCTGAATTTTGAGATTGAGAAAAGATCTATGGATTTGATCTGTACTTGATCTTGAATGCCCAATTAGTATACTATCTTGCTTCCTATTTCTATGCACTAGCTTGCAGTAAGAGTTAAATTTGTTTCAGTTTGATGCTTCTTTTAGACCCCTAGAAAATTCTCTCATCTTTTTTCTACATAGTTAGTGAATATGATGTTTTCTGGTCAAACAGAGTTTTTCTGCTTTCTTGGTTGATTTATGATACATGCTAATGAGTAATATGATGTTTCCTTTATCTTTTCAAGATATGTTACCATGTCATAGCATCCTAATAAAATTGTTTAATTTGTATTTCCTGTTACTCAACAAGTTGCTTATCATCTCTTGTAAGTATGTTTAACTTGATTGATTTTTCAATGAAATGGTACAAGTTGTTCTTTTCTTATTGATTGAAAATTCCAGGGCTCAACTTGCACATTTTCTGAAGCTATTTTACGCGAATGTGGTTTTCGAACAGGACTTTTCACATCTCCTCATCTTATGGATGTGAGAGAAAGATTTCGAATTAATGGGTAAATGGACTCACATATTGTTTTGATCTTTCTTTTTATTGTAATTGGAGGGGGATGCCCCTGCCAAATATATTTATTAGGTAGTATCTTTATCTTCATGATTGCATATTAAGAGATGGAAATATTTCTAGTGATATAAACTTGGACAGAGTTATAGAAGGATAAAATCCATGTAGCTGGTTCCAAATAGATGGGACTGATAATGGCTTGTTGAAGTTGTTCAATAAGTGGAATGTTAACAAACCACACAAAGGAAAATAAAAAAAAAGGTTATCAAAGGATAAACAATCATAAATTGTTCCATCCCTGAGCAGTTTTGATAAGCTGTCAACATAATGGATCTATTCCTCTAAGATTGTTGAAGATCAATTTTCTCTTGCACTATTTTTTCGATGATCATCCTAGGATGGGTTGGAGCACAAGTAGTGTTGTGAGACTGTTACCTATCATAAAAGGAAGAAATAGGAATAAGAGTAGATGGGTACTATCATTGTGATTCAGTGTAAAAGAATTAGGGAGAAAAGGCTAGGGAGGCTTTCTCAATACTTAAATAAGTGATTAAAACCAGTCGATTAAACTTAAGCTACAAGAAATAAGGTTGTCAGATTTTGCTTCTTGTAATTAATCATTTTAAGGAATTTTTAAATTGTCAATCATATCTAACTATGAAGGTTTAGGAAAGAAATTGTAAAATAAGCTAATATAGATTCATACCATACACGGAATGATTTTCATGTCCTCAAATATGTAAAATAAATGTAATATTATGTCTTATTGCATAATAAATGATAAATGGAGCATGATATTCATTCTGAAAAAGATGACTATAGCACATTTACTAAAATTTATTAAATATTTTTATTTCATTTTCTTAAGAAATGAAAAAATCTGCAATCAATCATTTCATGGTTGGCTACTTATAGGAAAAAGTCACCATTGAGTTCCTTCTCATCATCAAGCATGAGTCTTAATGGGTGACACAATTAAAGAGAGGAAGAGGGAGATGAAGATAATGCTAAATTAACAGAGAAGGCAATTTTGCCATGACAAGAATTCTTCATAGTCACTATCGACTTTCCCCAATCATTGACTTTGATTCTACATGAGACAAGATTTCTTCTTTTAGTTGAATGCTCTTGACTCTTGGTTACATCTTCCTCACTGATTCAGCAGTTACATCTTCTTCGCATAATTAAATTTGTTATGCATCATTGTAGAGATGCCATCTTCTCCTATTCCTTTTGGATCGTGTTACAAAAGATTCATGGGTTCTTTCTCCTTTTATAATGTCTTGGGTTTAATTTACATTTCATTATGTTCAATTTAATGGGTTAGGTTTAATTGTAACAAACAAGATTGTCAACATATCGGGAATGATTTTGGTAAACTTTTGAATCGTGAATTCAGATTGAAAAATAAATGTTCTATTTAACAACATAATATTATAGGTAAAGTAAATTGATATTGATTCATGATAAAGATATACAGGTTAATATCTTATATTGTTTACAAATTATTATTTATTTCCCTTTACCAAGAATTGAAATGGAGGAATAGGAGATGCTATCATAAAATACTTTTGAAATAGAAAGATCATTGCCTCCACTATTAATTTTAATATATATCTTAATAATATATTAACACAATTGTGAGAGAAAGGCATAGACGACAACTATGCTATAAAAGAGAGGAATGAGAGATGATTTTGACAAGACATAACTTTTAAGTCAACATTCATTGTCATTTTGTATCGATATGATGGGAAATGAATTTCTGACATACATTTTTTAGGACTCTATAAAATAAGATTTTTGTCAAATTGTATTGACTCATATCATCACCTTTCTTTTAAATTTTGATGTATATGTATGATAAGTATTTCACATCTTTGTGTATATCCCATGATCATATCCCGAACATTTCTTAGTCCATTCCTTTTATCACAGTTCTTTTAAATTTTGGTGATATGAATTTTGAGTTATTAGGCGATGTGAGACTATAACAAATACATACATTAATAGAGGAAGAGGGGTACCAAAGAAGACTCGAGTTTTAATAGGGGATTGAGTCTAATGTCATAGGAGGATCCATATAGCGGACCCCACTTGGTGGGATAAAGGCTTGGTTGTTGTTATGGTTGTTGTATGATTTTGAGTTATATTATTTCTCATAACCATGATTATATCCCTAACAGTTCCATCCACCAATGTGGGCAAGGGCATCCATTTGGACTAACTAAAGTTTACTATGACTAGGACAGTGGTTTCAAAGATGGCAGGCTGTGTAATCCTCTAGATGCAAAAAAGCAGCTGGCTCCAATACCACTTCATGTAGAATAAAAAAGTGGAAGTTAGGAGAGAGAGAGAGGGATGGACGAGAAGGATGAGAGGAATTCAGTTTATATATTAAGATAGCATAGTATAAGTCTATAAGACACGGTATGTGGCCTTTAGGTGCATAGGCCTCAGACCCCAGCTGTTCAAAAAGGCAACTACCTGCAAAAAAACCATTACTTCGTATTAAATCAACAACTAAGATAATCCTGTTAGTAAAAAACTACTACACTTGTACTACATCACCAGAGGAGTATCCTTTTATATTACCAGACAGTAGGATCAAACAGAGGACCTTCTGCTTCACAAGAAGTTTGATCGAAAGATTGCAATCCAAAAGTTCCGACCTATATATATATATGCTTATAAATATAGCATTCTCAATTTTGCCTCAACGATTACCACTTTCTTTTAATAATTACGCTTAATACAGATTGTTGTTGTTATGTTGGGACTTATCAGGTAACTATGCAGGTTAGACATCTCAGAAGATAAATTTTTGTATTACTTCTGGGATTGTTGGAACATATTGAAGGTATGTTTATATTATTTTTATTTTGAAAAATAATGTTCATGTTTTCTTCATTTATTGTTAGATTACTGTATTATTCAAGGATCAGAAGGAATGTGTTATTAACCCAGCAAAGAATCTTGATACTTGAAAAGTATTTTTTAAAAGAGATAAATATGATAAATGATTCTGAAATGGTCAGATTGGAAGCTGTTTCACAAGATCTTACAATGTGATTCCCTCCTAATATAGAATTTGGGAAATGTGTTCTGACAGCCTTACAACAAATCTTGTTAGGACTTTTGCGTCCGGCTAAAGGGAGGTGAATAGCCTTTCTTTGATTTCTACCTGCAAATTTTTAGCGGAAGCAAAACCAATGGAAATGAAATAACGAAGTAATGAGAAGGCAATGCTAACTCAATTTACTTGGTCTCTACCTCCTTGAGGTGAATAATCCAAGGCACACACATACGATCAAGTTTCACTATGATCTTCTCCTTCTCAAATCAAGTACGAAGGTGGAGACGCCTTTACAAGATGATCTCTTCCTCTTACAAGATGAAGGACGAGCTTAGGAGGAAGAGATTGTGAGTTGTGTAAGCTTGGAGATCACTTGGAGAGTTTAACAACGTTTTTGCATCAATAGATATATTTTCTCCAAGCTCTCAAGCTTTTTATATTTGAGGCTGAAAACCTCGATCACCTGTCGACTGATGTATGCATCAATCAACTAGTAGCAAGTAACAACTACTATTCTTTACGAAATTTTCGGGAATTCGGTGTCATCAGTCCAACGACATTATACCAGTTGATTGGTACTTGCGTCAGTCGACTGGTAGTCGGCCGCAACTCTCTGTTCATTTTAGGATCAAGTATCAGTCGACTGGTGTGAGTACCAGTCGACTGATACCTCTCAATGTGAGAGGGCATACCTTCAAGCATGATCTTTCATACTTGAAACAACCCCTTAGCTTAGACTTATACCTACAAGCTGTCCGGTCCCGCAGGTCGACGTGGTTTTGGTCTTCCTTTGTTAGCCCACATTGGATTGTGTTGAGGGCCTTGAAGTCAATTTGGACCTTTTTCTTCATCTCCGGATTCCAATTTTCTTGGTCCATTGGAATTCCGGTGTTGTGGTCGACTGGAGTCTTGTATCTTTTGGTGACGTTGAACCATTGGTCGAAGTCTATTTTCAGGTGCACCTCCATCCGTTTTTTCTTGTACGGGAAATCGTCACCGTTAAAGAGGGGAGGATGAACGGTGTTTTATCCCTCGTTTTAGGCCATGAACCTTGCACACAAAAGAGGAAAAAGAAAAGAAATCCCAAGACTAGGTTTTGGATTAGCAGTGTAGGAGAAAAATAAAGGTATTAAGGCTCGATTGGTGTTGCACCAAATCAGAGTAGTTTGCAACAAAAAATTTATCCAAAGAGGTAATTATACCAATTTGGATTTTATCGAAAAGCTCAAAAAAAACGAAAAACAAGTATTAAAAGCAAACAAGATCACCCCCTTGCCTGATTAGTGGTTGTACTAAATCAGAGCGGTACCTGCTCTGATACCATTTGTTGGATCGAGTCACACATGAGAGGGGGGTGAATCACGTGGTTTTGAAAAACTCGTTCTTTTCGATTTTGAAAAGTAAAGTATATGCAGCGGAAGACACAAAAAAAAAACACAAGTAAGAACTCAGAATCAAACACGGTCGGTTTACTTGCTTTGGAGCCTTCGACGACTCCTACTCCAAGACTCAGGTCTCACTGACCTATCGATGGGTAATTCACTAAAATACCTCTTCCGGAACCGCCAGAAGAGGAAATCGAGTACAGAGAAAGTCGGAACAAGTGTAATACACTACACTTGTCCTTTTGCAAAACTTAAGTATAGAATTTAAAGTTACTAAACACTTTTTCCGAAGTTGGTTGGCTCGAGCTCGGTGTTTGGGCGGCTTCTTAGCAGTAGATGAGCATGGCAGCGTTGTAGCAGAGTTGTAGCAGAAGCCGGAGCGTTCGAAGTCCAATCGGAAGCGCAGATGATCATATGAGTGTTATATCTTGAAGCTTGGTCGAGTCCCCCTTATAAAGGGTGTGGAAGGCGATTCCATACCCATGAAGGCGCCTTCAATGTGACAAACTCTATCCCGACTTCGCTGTGCCTTATCTGCGACGAGGTCCAAAATTTATCTCGCGGAAGGCGCCTTCAAAGCACTAAAGGCGCCTTCTATGAACAGTTCCAAGACGCCTTCAGTGATTGAAGGTGCCTTCAATAATTTGTGTTAGTCCAATAAACTAAATAATAACCTGCAAGACAAGTGCTGACACAATAATACTGAGTAGTAATTAGACCTTGTCTCCCCGAGATCAGGATCTAGTCAAGGTCTCAGTTTAGGGATCCGAAATGGTCCTAAACTAGACCAACGCTTATTGTCCCTTAACTGGGACACATCCTCACCGACTCACTCTTCTCTAGTGACTTACCTTACCAACTTGCAATCGGTTTCACTAGACTCTTGACCTACCAGGTCTTCATGCCAATTGTCAGGTCTGCAGACCCAAGTGGACTTCTGCCGGTTGTCCAACGAACTTCCTGCCAGATATCAGGTCAGCCTGTTGACCTATCTAGACTTTGCACCAGCTATTCGGTCTCGTAGACCTAACTAGATTTCAGTCTGGTGTCTGGTCCTCTAGACTCGTCAATTCCTACACACTCGGGAAAGTAGTTAGACAAACAACACATCTAATTTTAACATATTTGTCATACATCAAAACTAGATTATTAGTACAACCTACACCAACACAAGCATCTTCCATCAGCCTTGCGTCCTTAAGATGCTTCCGAGCCCACAACTCCTCATCCTTGCGCTTGCCTTCAAGTGCTTCCTTCAGCTCCGTCATGTTAAGTCTTCTTTTGCCAAGAGACCCCTGGACTTCACCAAGAGCCACACTCTGTGACTTCATTGCCAAGACTATCTTCTTGGACTTTCCTTGCCATACCTGTGCTTTCCTTTGTACCTGCTTTCTCAACATTTATGTTAGATCACCAACATTGTCTAACTTAAACTTATTTAACCAAACATCAAAAGTAAATAATGTCTGGAGCAAGATTGCACTAACAAATCTGTCCAATACCTATCTACTTTTCAGTTTTGGGTGCCATGAATTGTTGATACAACCTCTATATACGTAAGGGCATCTTCATTCATTCAGTTTTATACACATCAAAGGAATTTCTGGGTGTGATGTAGAGGTCACAAGAAAGAAAGCTTCAAAGGGTAGAAACACAAATGCATTGAATATTTATATTCATGGATAAAAAATTAATTCTCAACATTTTCTTGATGGTGGAACCTTGTGGGTGCGATGTAGAATCATACAAAAGTGAGAATCTTTCTTATCATATATGATCATTTTACTTATCATATATTATCCTGAGAATAGTTACATAGACTGCTGATCCTGTACTTTTGACTCAAAGGACCATTATTTGAGATGGATATTTCGTCATCCTTATGGTAAATGGAAATCATGTATACAACTACTGAATTGAATCAGTAAAAGATGCTTATCAAAGGTTATTTTTTTTTGTAGGAGAATGTAGATCAGAATTTGCCTATGCCTCCATTATTTCAGTTCTTGACAGTGCTGGCATTTAAGATATTTGTCTCAGAAAAGGTCAGCATGTTTCATTTCCTTTTGGGCTAACTATGCACAAGATAGATTAATCTTACATAGGCAATAAGATTATTATATTTTCCAATCTTTTCAAGAAAAAAATTACTTCTTCTAACTGTTTGGTAATTGTTAGTAAATATGTCCTTCAGTGAGCAATATGTATTACATGACTGGATAGAATATTTCATTTTTTTATACAATAATATACTTCTTTTCTTCATTTATTTCTGAACCTGTTGGAGTGCAGGTTGATGTTGCAGTTATTGAAGTAGGGCTTGGGGGAAGATTAGACTCCACAAACGTGGTATTTTTCCATATTATTTTTGTTATTTTTGTTTAATCATACCCTTTGCATGTTCATCTTGCAAGACTTTTATTCCTGACCTTTAATGTTTAAATAAGCTTGACCTGTACGGCTGTACATTATGATTTCTGTGACAGTTAAAACTTCAATTTTCACGTGATTAGAATTAGTTGAGAAACAAATAATATATTTAGTATTAAGTTAGGATTTCTTGGAAATTATTACGAGAATAATGTTCACTTTGACAGGCATTAAACATATTTCTCCATTTACTTGTGAAGTTTTTCTATGAACATTTGCTAATGATCCCCTGGAATACTTTCTTAATATGATACTACATCAACCTTAATTTCTGTTCATGGACGTTTTAAACTTCTCATCTATTCTGAACATTGAGCTACTTAACTATAATTTTAGGTTCAGGAGCCTGTTGTCTGCGGAATAACCTCAATTGGAATGGATCACATGGAGATCTTGGGTACATTTTTATCTCACACGAAGCATTTTCGTTGCTAGCTCATTGGTACATGCATCCTTATGCATCCTTGAGAGAAGTTTATTTGTCTTGATTTTGTAATTAACTCTATATTGTCAATACACTAAAAAAAGGATTTCTTAAAGACAAATTTAGTCAAAAATGATAAATGCTTTTGGATTCATGTCCATCCAAGAAGAATGGGAACTGATGGGATAGTTGCCATCACTATGTACAGGGGTTATATTGATTGATATGTCAAAATTGGCTAGTTTATTCAGGATAAATTGTCTGTATCATTAAATATGTTCTCATTTGTCAGTCCATTGTTGTCATATCAGTCATCATGTTTGGCACAAGATAACTTGCTATGACCAGAACAAGGAAAAGTCATGTCACCAACATCTATTTTCTAACAGTTAGCTAAGTGGGAACTCAAAAGAACCCATCCTTTGGTGTGCTGAGGTGTTGGAAGTCTTGCTTGCTGGTCAGCCAGCAGAATGGATTGTGCCCATGCCAACCAACACGGCTTGGGATTTGATACGCTAGTTTTGACTCATCTGCTTGGTTCAATTATATCATTTGGAAAAACTTGTGTTGTGCCTGAAAAAAAAATTGACATACCATGTTGCTTTTTAAGTACATGATATGTGTCATTTCAAAAAATTTGGTTTGGTTCTCACCTTTTCAGTTTGACTGATACACACATGTCGTATTGACAATTGGTAAGGATTTGTCCATGACGACTCAACTAGTCCAATGCCACATTCTTTCTGTTCCCTTTTGATTCAAAAGATTAGGTTTGACGTGTGGGAACATTTAGAAACTCAGTTTTCTGTATTCAGAACCCCTCGCCTTAGTTTCTTGCTCAGTCTCTTTGTTGGTTTTTACCAACAAATCAATTTATTTTTGCTGATTCTAGTTTTAAGACAATTTAGTGCATTTCTGACAAAATCTGTGGATTCATGGTGGGTGGACACTCATGACTCTAATGACCACAAATATCCCTTATATCTTTTTTTTTCAATATTGGTATCTATGACTAAAACAAATTCAATGGGTACTGAAAAGCAACCAAGTGATTACTGAAGCAAATTCAACAGATGTATGTTAGTCACCAAAATTGTTTTGGACAGTTTGTTCACCTACTGATGAACTCATTTATCATGACATGAATCTTCTATATTTTTGTGCCATCAATGCTACAATCAATATAAACCATTGTTGAGTTTCTTATGTTTTTTGTTGTTTTGTTGGAAGTTTTTCTTTTCCTATTATCAGGGATCTAATTGTAAATATTACCTCATTGTAAATATCAAATATCAAAGGTCCTAAGTCTAATTTTACATTGATGAATAATGAAAATAGATATAAGGGGGCCATGGAGCCATCATGGGAATCTAACCCTAATAATCTTCTCCATTACTCCTATGTAGGTGATACAATTGGGAAAATTGCTACTTCAAAATCTGGGATATTCAAGGTAACAGTTCGTCTATTTACTATATGAAATTGGTCAAAGGATAGTATTTTCAAATAGATTATAATATTCACCAGTTGTGCACTTATAATTCTATTACATTTATCTTTTCAAGAGTTTGCTAAAACATTATCTTCCACATGAAGCCCAATGTTCCTGCATTCACAGTACTTCAACATCCGGATGCAAAGTTAGCACTTGAGGAAAGGGCAAGTGAGTTGATGGTAATTTTCAGACATAATTCATTTGGAAAATCATACTCAATTGAAAAGTGTAAAAATTCTAGGCTGAAGCAAATGCTATCAGATTAAAGTCACATGATTGTAGTAAATCTTTACGTCTTATTGCATCAGAGAGCAGTGTGCAGTTTTGTTTCCATTTGTGTCTATACATTTTCCATGGAGAAAAGACTGATCTAGCGCTCATCGGTACAGATTCCTCTAACAATTGTTCCACCCCTTGATCCAAAAATGATGAGAGGATTAACACTTGGATTAGCTGGAGATCACCAATTCATAAATGCTGGTCTTGCTGTAGCACTATGCATAAATTGGCTTCAGAGAACCGAGCATGGAGAACTTGTTCCTCAGGTGAGCTCAATTAGTGAATTATGAATAGTAAAATTTGATATCCATTACATATCTGAGTTCTGTTGCCAACACATCGGAAAGGATTCAGCAGATGAATACTCTGATGTGATATATTTTTCTCATCAGGAGAAAAAAAAAATTCCATGAGGAATGGTCTTTGCTGTGGTCATTGACATGGTTCATGTTGATTTCTTAAAGTATATTGGCAAGATCGAATTCTACACCTTGAGAATCAATTATGTTTCAGATATTATTGTGATTTTGCTGATAAGATATAGAAATCTGTTTGATGGTTTATCAAATTTTTCACTAGGGTTACCCAATAGAAGAACTGCCAGAAGCATTTCTCAGAGGTCTTTCCACTACTAGTCTTGGTGGACGAGCTCAAACTTTTATTGAGAAAAATCAAAATTCTGGTGATCTTGTCTTTTATTTGGATGGTGCACATAGTCCAGAAAGCATGGAAGTTTGTGCAAGGTGGTTCTCAAATACTGTCAAGGAACCCGTGCGTTCATTGACTAAAGTTATGAATGATCATGTGATTAGCAGTTTCCATAATAACAAGCATTCTAATGAATTTACGAGATCAACAATGAAGGTGAATGTCATTGATTATACATATGATAGTTATCCTCTTATTTCTATTGAGATGGATATGTTGAAAGTTTTGCATTTTGGTGCATTTGGTTCGGTTTTTGCAGGTTCTTTTGTTTAACTGCATGGAAAAGAGAGATCCTCAGCTTCTTCTTCCTCCGCTTATCAACATTTGTGCTTCAAATGGTATCGACCATGCAATGCAAGAAAAAGGATAAATTTTCTTTTTATCAAATTTGTCTTCTTGTTATCTGAGCTGACGTTGTTCCTGTTCTTTACACTCATAAGTTATAATCTTTGGCGGGATATTAATTTCCACTCATAAGATTTCTTTTTTTTTCATATTTTTCATGGTTGGTGGTATTCGCATAACATTATCGTGGATGCTAGTTGAATAACAGTCATATATTTATTGCCTTTTGTATTTTGAAGACCCGTGTTGGAACTATGATATTGGTGTTAGCCCCATGTGGAGACTGGTGTCCGTCCCATTGGACCTCTTATATACTTACTGAGTTTGAATTAAGTTCTTGTGGAAATTTAGGGGAAGATTATGATATTTGTGTTAGTCCCACATCAAGAGTCATGGACTAATAAGGTTGCTTATTATCTAATGAGTCGCCAATATTAGCTTGAGCTCAGGCATTTTGGTTTGTTCATTCAATACTTACCAAAGTTAATAGGTTAGTTTTCTAATCTGAGGTAGAATATTACAGGAAACATTACCCAAAGTGTTTGTGAATATGTGTGCTTACATTAATTTGGACTTGACCTAATTGGCTTTGATAGATCATGGTCCATCTTTGAATTATAAAATGATGTGTATATAATTGTACCATCCATAGTGTTCTTTCTATTTGATTCTTTAATGTTTGTAATCACATATTTATTTGGAAGAGTACCACTTGAGGATTTTCTGCTCATTCCTGATTCTCTTTTAACATATTGTCTCAGGTGTTCATTTCTCGAAAGTCATATTTGTACCTAGCATGTCAGTGTATCATAGAGTTGATTCTGGGTCATCCATTGTGGTACCCGATTCCCCTGCAAATTTATCATGGCAGTTCATCCTTCAGAGAACATGGGAGAAACTGATCCATGAAAAAGGTGAAAGTCCACCTTTTCTTTATTTTTATTATATTTATTGTGTGAAAATTTAGCCATATGTCAATCAAACTGTGTAATCACCATTACATTTTCAGATATCAGATATAATCTAAAAACCAATCGTAAATTGATTAGATTTAACAAAGATTTGCAATCTTGGCATGATACCGACACCAGTCATCTATACATCATGCATCTTATAGTGCCAAAACTAGTATGGATTAGTACACAACTGTCTACTCAGTCACTAACATCCCTATTTATAGATCTTACCTCCAAAATTAGTGGCCGTTTATAAACTTAAGTTGAATAGAGTGTGGATTAAATGAGACCACAATTCTCTTGTTTCTTCTATATTCTTCTAATTTGAGATTGTGGTATGGTACTGATACTAATCCAGTATAAATTGTGCGTCAGTCTTCTAAGTTTTGGACAATAATTTCACATCTCCCTTGCATTTTTAGCGTCTAGTTTATCTTCAGTTTCTATTGTCGTCTATTATAACATATTTTTATGCCTGAAGGGTTACTGGCAGGGAAGTCCTGAATTGTTCACACTAATCCTAGGGAATGGTAATTCAAGCAGTACAAACACAGACCATTTGGAATTATGTGGTTCACATGTTGGTCTTTGCCTGAAAAAACATCACATACCTCCGACTTCACAAGATAGTAGAGATATCGAGGCGACCATTGTGTTATTTCATTCATATTTGACTTAATCTGGATTTAATTAATATTCTCACTCTGAGGCAACATATAATCTTAAGACATCCTAATCTGACCATCTAGGTTGTCAATTTATACCTAGGGTGATACTGTATAAATAATACACTGCATGCTGGCCTGAACACTACCAGTCTGAGATGTTAAACCTTAATCACAGTTTCATCTTTTTGGTTATCCAATCAAATTACTCATATAAAGTGGAACAAGACTACAATAAACATAATTAGGTGGTCTTTTCATTTCGTTTTTGGTCAAATTTTATGTTGCATGATCGTATCTTGTACAAATAATAATAAGCAAGCACAGATTCTCAGATTCCATCTTGCATTGTTAATCAACGTGTCTTTATCTTGTATTGCTTTTCTACATCTTGTCAGATTTTGTCAACGGAAATGGATCCAGCAAGCAGCAACTCGATAAATCACTAGTTCATGAATTTCATACTCGAGAGGCCATGGAAAAGTGTGGTGATGTTTTAAACGATCTTTCTTGCAGCGCTGTAATACCATCCTTGCCATTGGCTATAAAATGTTTGAGAGACTACGTGAAGGAAAATCCCACGCTTTCGCTTCAGGTAAAGTCCAGCACATAGTTTTTAAAGTTCAGTTAACTGAAATAACAGAGAATGGAACAAGAATATGTATTCCATAAAAAGATTCATAGAATGGAGAAAAATGGACTATTTTCATTCCTAAGAATATCTCTTAACAGATGTAAACAATGTAAGAGATTTATGAAAAGAATATGGTGAATGCTGGAATAGATTTGCTTAACTTATTTGAATTTGAAAACATTATTTTGTTTATTCTGACAGAAACATTTCTCAAATTCTTTTTTTTTCCCTTCACTTTTGCAGGTTCTTGTCACAGGTTCATTGCACCTGGTGGGTGATGTGTTGAAGCTTTTGAAAAAATGATTTGGGATACTAAAACTAAAATCCTTCCACACTTGCATTTCTCTTTGTAATATCATTCTTCTCTTTAACCAATTGAGCTTGTTTTGGTTTCTGTAATATCATTCTTCTCTTTGACCAATTGAGCTTGTTTTGGTTACTGTAATATCATTCTTCTCTTTAACCAATTGAGCTTGTTTTGGTAACTGTAATATCATTTTGAAGAAGGATGATTTGGGAATCTCATTACTATAAATAATTATGCAATCAACTGAAAATAACTAATTATGTAATTCTTGCTCATTGAGCTATTGTGTGTAGTTTTATACATTTTGTAATTCAATTTGAATAGTTTTGGTTTACTTCCTGGGGAGAATAAAAAAAATTATGTGGTGATTTTGCAATACATGAGAATACAGTGGAAAAAAATAATTTTATGTTAATCAATATCTAATATAATGTGAATGAAAAAAGGTTTTAAAGTAGCGTTTTCAGCTTGGACATTGTGATACTACAAACTTTACCATAATCTTATAATTGTTTCATCTTATTCTAAATTTATATTTCACAAATGTTATCATTGCTTTAAATTATTTGAGAAAATATCTTGCCGTTAATGATTTTGATGAAATGTTTTTAAATTCTATTATGTTTGATTTTATCGATTCTTATGTGTATTTGTCTAATGTTTTAGTATGCCAAGATAATATTAGCATATTTAAAACAATAAAATATAATGAAAATATAAAAGGAAAATAAAGATAGAAGAAATAAATAATTATCAAAATTTCATAATAACAATTTCACATATGATTTAGTTAAATTAATTACATTGATATATTTTTGCAATATTAGATTTTCATACCATAACAACAATCATGTATTAATGAAGTTTAAGTTTGATGCTCGGACCTTGATTCTTTATTTTTAAGATTTTATCATTATCATAAGTATTAATCATCTAAGTAGATATCTTATACTCTTAAATACTTTTCTTAAAAGTTTCTTTAATATTCAACCTCAATTTTCTTTTTAATATTTTTATTTCCTCATCTTTCTTTCTACTATTTTTATATCCTCGTATGCTAGGATATCCAACTTAACATCTATATATTAGAATATTCAATTTGCCATCAATATCCAACTTAACATCTTTAGTTTAAGACTTTTTTTAGTGTATTCCTAATCATAATCCAATATTAAATTTTCATAATGGTTAATATTTTGATAAATAACAGAATAAGTTGCTCTCTATTTGACATGCGACAACCGATCATTCGTCTACTCCTTGCCATTAAATGGCTAAAATGTCCACGTCCATGCACTTGTAAAAATTAAGGATCTTAGATTTTTCTTTTACTCAAATAAAATCACAGACTAGAAGATTCAGATGGGGTAACAAACTGCACAACATAATTTTATATACATTATCAACTATTTTCTTTACAATTTACACAGAAGATACATTTCTATAGAAAATCTTTTTTTTCTCTTTTTTTCCCTTTTTTTTTTTTATCTATTTGCTGATAAATATGTTGCGGCAAGGAGAGCAGCTCCAATTCCTGATCCATCCACACACCTCAGCAGCACATACCTGGCTACCTCCTCCCCTAGAATCTCCCCCACGGCTTCATTCAAGTACTCCCTGAATATGGAGTACTTGGTGTAGAGGCCGCCTTCGACCGCCACCACTGTTCTCCTTGGCTTGCCCTTGGTTCTTCCACTTGCAACCCCACCGCTGCCATCGCGTCCTAGCTTCTTCAATATGCCTACTATGCCTGCTGCAGCTAAGCGGGCAGCTCGTCTTGTGACGATATCGCACACATGAACGATAAGCCGTTTTGCATTCTTGGAAACTCCATACATCTGGTGAAAGCCGCATCAGGAGAATGGATGATAAAGATGTGAATAATAATGGCTTATATGGGTTTGAAAGGGAACTATCGAGTATGATGGTTTATCCTACTGGGGGGAAAAAAAATTAAGTGCGATGGTGTCTACCTTCAGATGTTCTTCCAGAATCCTTCCGACTTCTCTCAAGTCGGGTGAATCATCCTCATGCATCGCGGCCACTAGAGGCGTCCTGAAAGGAGCAAGTGTATCAGAGGATAATATTGGTATACAAAACTAATATGCAAAATCCAGTACGTAATCATAAGAAACAAGCAAGATTTTTAAGTCACTGATTAAGGATTCAAGCAAGAAGTGTATGGCAAAAAATTAATGAAAGCGTTTTTTTTCTAAATCATCAAAGAGCTCATTTTTCTAAAAACGTCAAAAGGACACTTTACATGAGCATTTTTTTCTAAAATATTAAAAGGACAATTCATCTGCCATGAAATGTAGATGAAATGTTCTACCATAAATGTCTTCAAATTCTCAAATTCATCTACCCACAAAATTTTTTATTAATCCAACCCTATCATAAAAATCATACTATTAGTCATTCACCCAAAATAATAACTCAAATGATGTAACTTTAACTAATAACTCATAATAAAATCCAGCTTTTATCACTCTAATTGCTAGTCCTCTTCCTCTTAATGTTCCCCGACTTTCCCCTCCTAGGCACGATCATTTAACTTTCCTAGTAATGCGGGCAGTCAACTCCACCACCTCAAGCGTCACCATTGAGATTCAAAATCTCCTTCCTCCCCATGTAACAATAACCACTCGAAGCCCAACATAAGGTAGGTAAGCTTAATTTGGAGCTTCTCATTATTACTCTCACAGATGAAGCCACTCACTCGACCTTATTTTTCTTAATAGTACCTATGTCATGTCAACAACAGGCCTACAAAGTCCAATTAATTGAGAAAATAACAAAAAAAAGTTTTAAAAAATAAAATCATACCAGAAAGATCCCCGAATTACTAGATAAACTTTGACGAATGGTTTAAGAATTCAAGTGTTAGAATGTTATGGACCGTGAGCAGGCCAAAATTCTCCTTACAACCATAGGTCGTAAAGGCCGTAGAAACAAGAAAACAAAGAATGATTCCGTCGATCAGCCCGTAAACCATCCCATTACGCAATCCATATCCAAGGGTCAAAACACAAAATCCGAGAGTATAATCTAACTTTTCTGGCTAAGAAACTGATAACTAAGAGCAATTCACATTATATCCTTAGAAGTAATGCACCAAAACAAATCCACACTGCACAGGGTAAACATCAAGGAAACATAAAAGAAAGTAACTAAAGATCCATTAAAGAGATGTCAAACAACTGCCATGATGGATAATGATAGATAAAAAACAACAATCATAGAATTGATACTTAGTTTTTTGCTAACACCACTAAAATGCTTGTCAGATAGAATTCAGTACACAAAAGTTGAAGGGGCAATCCCCAACAGTTTCAGCAATGTCATACCTTAAGACAAAGGGCGCTGATAAACTTTGTGCAGCATCTGAAAAAATTTCGGACTCCTCTGCAATCCTGTGAAGCACTCTTCTAACAATTTCGCCCAAGTACATCCCCGAGATCATTTTCTCAAAACCCTATATCACAAAAACAATATCAAATGCTTCTCGGTCAAGTTCAAAGTGTACATACATGATAAAGCACAAAATCTTGCCTGGTCATTGGGATTAGAGCTTTCATTATCAAGAGAGATGTCATAGGAAGTTTTTGGTAGATGTGATGACCAAAAATTTCCCCATTCCATGTTGACAACCTAGTCAATGCAATATTTTTGAAATAAAGATTTATAATCAGATTTGACATTGTGGCGTGCAGCATAAGAAAATAAGCTCAAAATGTCATGATTTGAATAAACCAATGAAAGATACCATGACACCAGAGTTTGTTAGAAGGCCTTGACACTTAATGATTGCATCAGTCCTTTCAAGATAGCAAGCATTGGTTCCTGTTCCGATTATCACTGCAGCGACAGTGTCCTCATCACCATAATGGCAGAGAGCTAGTGTGCCAACAGTATCATTCACCTGCTTAGACCGAAGTACAATTGTTTCAAATTGCATGAATAGAAGAGCCTGACCACTCCACTGTAAAGATAAAGGAAATGAACAAGACAAACCAATAAGATATGACTCCTTAGTTATGTTGATAACAAAATAACTAACACAGCAAGTTACAAAAACATATAACAAATGTAATTTTATGAGCTTCCATAAACAAAAAAAGTGTTTATTTCTTTTCTGAATTTGATGAAACTGAAATTATTTCCATAGCTATGCTTCTCATCAATATTACAAGTGAAGTCTATCATTCATACATACATACATACATACATGTATATACTGGAGATATATTTGTGGACTTAAAATTTTGGATATCAAATTCGAGGTAACAGCATAAATTCCATGTCACATATAAAATTGGATAAAAATTCTAAGTTAAGAATCGCTTTTAACAGCAAAAATTGAATATCAGATGATTCAATTATCCTGAAATTCAAATTCAGAACTTAAATAACATTAACTACAATTCTAATGACTCCGGGACACTCCATCTCAATTTAGAACATAATAATTATCTACATCTGAACTTGTACGCAAAATAGACATTTCAATTTACAAAATGTATAAATAGTCATCTTGCCTGTCCTAATAAATTACATTCTGCTGTCCATAGGCAAACCGAAAAGACTGTTTGAAGATAGAGGATATAGGAAAAAAAAACAAATAGTTTTCATGCTACAGCATAAAACTAGCTAGGGAGACTAACAGACTCTGTGCAAGTCATAAGAATTGAATATATGGTGTGATTTATTGATTAGAAAGGGCAAATGATTTATCTCTCTTCATTTCATCCCACTAATATGATGATGCAATTGGAGAGGGAATGACATGGTTTCGCTTCCACTTAACCAGCCCATGTGCTGAGTGCGGGGATTTTCGAAAATCAGTTACCCTGCCAACATAAAATGGTAACTTACAACCTCACAGCATCTAAAAACAAATGTTGCAGCAAGTTACATACACGATGAATATTTGAACACTCTTAATAAGATATGTCCATCGTAAGGACAATGTTTATTCTACATGAAGGAACATACATGTAAACTCTTCTGAGAATTTTGGTGTAAGGCAAATACAACATCAGGAGATTATATGCACACATTCTTTTATTTATTAACTCAAAGAATGCATTGAAATGAATATGGATATATCTACTATCAAAAGCAACTCCAGTTTATCTAGTCTTTGAAATATTTACAAAAATGAGTTTTATGAATTGTAATATATTGGCTACAATTGTACATACAATCCAGTAAATATTCAAGCTGGGAACAAGAAGGTTAAGAATATACCAATGCTGCAACGTGCATGTTCAGCCCAACTTTTAACATGGCTTCATTTAAACATTGTGCAACATCCCTTCCAACCTAAACCCAGAGTTAATCTTAGTTCAGCCAAATCACAAAATTTTTGACTGCATTCTACCAATCAAGACACTGGCAATCTTAGGTTAACAAGACATGAAATGTATCCACAAAGGGCAACCATAATAAAAATGTCCAAACTTCTCAGTCCATTTAAAATTTGTTATCATACCAGATATGGACAATGATGTAACATTCCTTAAGCACCTATACTCACTAAGTGTAACTAACCCATCTAATTAGCAATAACACTTTACATTTGGTAAAAGAGTAGTTTTTTTCCTGAATTACAGAAACAGAAACATGAAATCATGCATTGAAGGAAATAGTGAGCAGGAAGCTACTTCAGATGCACAATGAAAAAAAAAACAGACTGAATAACCATAATATACAAGCAAACAATACAATCTTAATACACTTGGACAAATGATCACAGCAACTGAAAATTTGGGGGGTTTCTTAATTATCACAGATGCATGATAAAATCTAGAAAGTGACGAGGACAAAGCAGAGAATCTGGTTCTGCCAAGATTGGGTATAGGAGTAGTCAATGTGTGTAGGCTTACCCTTGAATAGAAAAGTTGTTTGCTTGACTTGAACCTTGGTCTTCTAAGTTGCAATGGTCAACCTTACTATTGCACCAACTCGCCCTTTGGAAAATAGCAAGGCTTACTGTGAATTTAAGTCGAGTGTTAACAATATTTGAATTTTTAGAACTTGCCTCTTTAAAACCTCAAACTAAACATTATTCTGCTTCTCTGTTATTATTCATGGATGCATGTACCTTAACTCCAAGGAGAAACACTATCTATAGCAATTTCCACATTGTGTTGAGCATCTAATATCATTATCTAACAAGACACTTGTTCATCTTTAGATTTACTTTAACACAGAAAGAAGTATACTTGAAAACAAATAAATAGCCTAATCACAAGAATTTGGTGACAACAATGAGACATTAATAAGTTCAGAAAAACTTACATCATCTTTGACGGAGAACCCTTTAGTCCACTTAATAAGAAGACCAGAAGAAACAGACAATTGTTTCACAGGGAAAGAAAATGTAAACCCAAGATCTTTTGTATTATCTGAAATTTGATCAACACCTTTTTCTTCTCTTTGGACAAATTTCTTTAATGTCAAAGCAACAAAATTGAACAGTTCCTGCACACATAATATGATCAAGTGACGAAAAAAATAGCTAAAGCATAAAAAAAGGACTAGTAAACCAGGTCAAACAGGATAGTGCTACACACCTCAATTGTGCCAGTCATTAATTCCTTGGGAATTGGTTGACACTCAACTTTGTTATTCAATATCATGGATGGTTTACCACCAAGATGAACCCGTAGGGTTCTAAAATTAGTAGCTCCTAGATCAAGAGCATAGTATGTACCTTCTTCACTCCTGGAAGGAAAGTACACAATCATCAAAACAAAACAATTCAAACAGAGATGCGATGGCACAGAAGAAATCAACATACATAGATATTGCTGGCTTATGAAAGTTATGGTGGCCATTAACATTTAGTGGCACCAATATGCGCATATACATGCACACACGTGCACACATATACATATATCATAGAAAAGATGACTGAACACTTCAGCATTTAGAACATCAACTAGATTTGACATTGAAAGATCAACAATATTTCACTTTTCTCCCCACAAATAACTCTATGAAATCAACTCGGTCTAGAAAGTATGTCGTATTAAACTACAAGAGCAAAACCTCAATAGGAGGCAACAAAAAAAGGCATTATTATTTGACAGGGGTACAGCTGTCAATGCGTGCATATACATGCAGACATACATACATATCCATACATCAAAGAAAAGATGACCGAATCTTTCACCTTTCTCCCCAAGAATAACTCTATGAAATAGATTCTGTTTATAAAAGTGTGTCGTAATCACAACTAATCCTGACTAGGAGGCATGTAAAAGATTTATTATTTGACAGGGAGACAGCGCAAGTAATAATTGAAGCTTTTATTTGATTGGTTCAATCCAAACTGGTTGAAATGAACAACATTTTCAGCGCAAGTAATAATTGAAGCTTTTATTTGGTTCGTTCAATCCAAACTGGTTGAAATGAACAGCATTTTATGTTTCTCAGCCTCTTCACAACTGCAGGTTGCATAAGCAGTGTAATCCTAACCGATAAGTAAACAACATAGGTTGCATGATGGTCCTCAAATATATACACATAGGCAGCTGCATAAAATGCCGCCTGGACAACTTATTATAACACTGCATTTGTTTGATGTGTTTAAAACGAGATTATAATTATAAAATGCATGTAGAACAAAGTAATCTAGTCTAAGAAAACAACAATAATTCTTTTAAGTTGTCTCAAGTCTTTAATTATGAGAGAACATCTTATGTATGTGCACCCAAAAAGCAATAAATGGAAACTTAACAAGCTACCTACAAACTAAAATGATAAGAAGCCAGACCAAAAAACAGACGGACAATTCAAAAACTAGGCATCTAGAATCAGTTTATCTGTGAAAGTGGCTCGGTTAAATTGACTAGAGAGCCAGGAATAGTGAGCCAAAGCTCTTGTAAACACACAACAGGCGCAACGAGCAGGGAAAAAAAGAGCACTTTGCCAGTTCAACAAAGCGCACAAGCGATTGCATAACTGCAATTAAAGCCCAAGCCAAGATTCATCAAACAGGAAATCCAACAAAAAAAAAGGTGAGAACTTCGATCTTTTGTAAGGAGAAAACTGCAAAACTCTAATAGACAAATGGAAAACGAAACAAAGGAGAGAGATCATTCACCCATCGGGAAGTTTATCGATGAAGGTCAGCAACATCTTGAGCTTGCTACCCCCATCCGACGCGAGCCCTGCGTGCATCTCCACCGCCATGGCATCGACCACCTGACGCAGCCTCCCGACAGGGGTGGCGCACGCCTCCTCGAACTCCCTCACCAGCTCCACCGCTCGGCTCCACTGCCTCCTGCTCCTCAGCCTCCGACCAACTAGCGCCGCAGCGATGGCGCACGACACGGCCGCACACCCCAACGCCACCCGGAACCCTAACCTACCCATCGAGCACGCTCCCCGCGTCCAACCGCGCCACCCTTCTATCAATCACCTCATCCCCCGACCTACCAAGGGGCGCCTGAGGAGGAAGCAGGAACGGGGTGAAAACCCACCCGGATGAAGCTGAGGAGAAGAACGGCGGCGAGGAAGGAGGCTGGTCGACGAAAAGCCAGTGATATCGAAGCAAATATCGAACGAGGAACTCGAGAAAGAGTTTATGGTTGCCTTTTGGGGGATTTCTTTTCTTTGAAAAATATGGCAATATTTCGTTTTAACCCCCCACAGTCTATCATTATGTCAAAGTGCCCTTGAAATCCTTAGCTTTCAAATTGTATGGGAAAATATATTATCATATATCTCTCATTTTTAATTTTTTTTCACTTATATCTCTGAAATATTTAAGTTCCATTTACAAGAAGATTTGATTCTGCCTATGTAGACAGTGCCCCAGCATGATTCAAGTGGATCAATGAGGTCCACTCAACTTGAGTCATATTGGGACACTGCTTGTACAGGTAAAATTAGGGTGTCCATTCAATTTAAGTGTACTGTCTAGTAGAGTCCAA